>NC_064811.1:61309806-61338088 GCF_023721935.1 Panthera uncia | reverse complement strand
CATAATTTCCAGCTGATAGATAATCCTTTCTATTCAAGGAGGTTCAATTTATAGTTATCTACCTTGGGCTGGCTGCCTCTGCTTTTGGTAACTCCTATATATAAATTCCCCAACTGATGAATATTGACTCAAAGGTAGGAACATCTCTATGCCCCTACTCAGCAGGAAGAAACTATAGAAGATGAGATACTCTGCCTTCAGCAACTTTAAAGATTTAAGGGTCAAAATGGTTCAGGGGGGGAATGATGTGGGAGCCAAAGGCAAGCTGAGGGCAAAGCACAAGCTAACACCCCCGCCCCAGGTGGGATATGTCTGACATTCCACAGGCACTCCTGGCTGCCCAAGAACAAAGGAAAGGAAAAAACCAATGGTTAACTGATAGAGATCACAGTTATGCAGAACATGAGTCTCCATCAGTTTACAAATGCCTTAGTAAATTATAAAAAAAAAAGGGGGGGGGCAATCTTATCAGTAACCTATCTCCAGAAACCTATAGACTCAGTTTCCTGGAGCCCCAAGATCACCCTCCCCTCTACAGTGATGTGAAGAACAAAGACAAGAAGGAAATGGTAGGTAAAATTAAATTTCCTTATAACCTGCAGCCCATTGACAAATACTTGAGACTGGCAGAGTATAACATTTCTCTAGGAACTCCCTGCTGTCTTGATGTTAATACCTGGCTAGAGGAAAAACACAATCCTAGCTTGACAATAGCTAGGCCTCCAGTGTCTCTGGAGTCTTCTTTAGCATATGAAAGTCATGTTGGAAAACTCCCTTTTGCCTTTTCCTCCCCCAACTCAAGAGTATATAATCAGTCAGTCCTCACAATGTCAGTGCCGATCTTTCTGCCCACAGGTCCTGTCTCTGTGCTTTAACAAAATCACCTTTTTGCACACACACAACAAAAATTAAATAAAATTTAAAAATAAAACATTTATTTGAAGGAAAAAATTAGAAAAAGAAACCCACAGGAATTTTAAAGATAAAATACAAGTCTTCAAAATCTTATGCCTATAGCAAGCTGCTTTAAACTATACCTCCTCTAGACTTGGTATAAGCACTTTTCCATTTTTAGAGGTAATTTAGAGCAAAAGTTTGAAAAGTGGTGTGTTTAGCTAGATGAATCCCAAAGCTGTTTGGAGGATGGGATAAGGCCAGAGGCTAAGAGGCCAGCTGGAATTGAGCTAGGGTATAACAAAGCAAGAAGTCTAAGGCAATAAGCCAATGGACAAGTAGGAACAAATTGACTTTTTTATTTCTGTGATTGCTACCAGTGCTTTCTGGGAATTTGCTAATTCCAGTCATCCATTTTCATCTTGAGTGTTCATGTATCTATAGTCAGGAGAGAGAAGATTCTCTCCTGAGGCAGTCAGTACCATCAAAATTGCCAAATATGCTTGCAAAGTATGTGTTTTTAAAAAAACAACACCTAAAAGCCAAAAAACAAAGCACATTACCTACTATGGGAGATACAGTAAGTAGTAAAGAACATGGACTATAAAGGGGGACAGACCTGTGTTTAATTCTCCACTAGATTTACCTCTGCTTACTAGCTCTATGTTCTCACACTAGTTAACCTCTGTAAGCTTCAGCACCTCATCTGTGAAATGAGAATAAAGAATGCTTACTCATAAGATTATTGTGAGGGTTGATTAATAACATGTATAAAAAGCATCTAGAATAGTTCATGGCATATACACAGCACTTACTATTACCTAGATATGTTCTACATCCAATCCGTATTGACTCATTTAATCCTCACAACAATCCTGTCATTCATCTTTATGTTCCAAATGGAGAATCTGAGCCACAAGACAATGAAAAATTGGCCCAAGGCAACATAGCATATAAGCGATGGAGCTTGATTCCAACCCAAACAGTCTGGCTCTAGAATCTTTGCTTTTAGCCAGAACACTGCACTGCCTCTTCTGTTATCAGAAAGGAAGCAAGAAGAAAGGGGACATGGCATGCTGAGAGGTCCAAAAACCTTGATAGGAGGGAAATGGTCAGCTCTACCATGGTACTACAAATATATAAATAATGCAGGTATAAATTGGGAATGATATCAAACTCATGTCTAAAAGCCAATTGGAGTGGTAGCACTTGCTTCTGCAGGCCCAAAAGTCAGTGAGAACATTCCTTTATAAGTCATGTAATAACATTGTAAAAGTAAAGTTTACCAAATTAGAGACATGCCCTCCCCACATGCTTATCCCAGCATTTTCTCAGTTGATTTCCTGGACAGAAAGCTCAAATACCAGACAGTCCAATTCAAAACTAGACCGTGACAATCCTCACTGTAGAGGAGCCAGCCAACATTCCACACTTAATCATCTTTCTTCAAGGTGAAAGCCAACCCAAGCCTGAGGCAACATTCTTGAAGGCTTCTACTGCTTCCCAGCCTAAGTAGAGGGCAACCACAAAAGTGAAGGCCCAACTTGGACTCCTAATTTGACAACCCCATCTCTAATTTACTGTTCAAATGTTACCATCCTTTGAGTCCTTACTCTGAGCCGGATGGCCTATACTTTGACTCATTTAATTCACCCTTGACACCCATGAGATTAATATTGACATTACCATTTATGAATGAGAAAATTCAGGTTCAGGGGGATTAAACAACTTTCCCTAAGTTACACAGCTAGTGAGAGTCAGAGCCAGGATTTAAACCTCAGTTGTTCAAATTCCAAGGCCCTGCTCTTCAGCACTAAGATATACAGTTGAGGTTGTCAAGAAAGTGTATTTGAAGGGCAAAGCCAGTAACAACTTGTCATGGCCTTATTATCCCTTTTTCCAATGAAAGATCCCTAACACCCACAAAAAAATAGAAAAGTGTTCTTTCTGCCACAGGAGCCATCCATAGGGACAGGCACAGAGAGAAGAGGTGCAGGAAAAGTACTCCAATTTTTTTTTCAACAGCTTTATTTCAATTGTTACTTTTGAACCAAGGCAAACTGCTAGACTCCAAATCCTACTCAACCTTTTTGTCTCCTTTGCCTCCACCAAAACCTGAATTGGTGAAAGAGGAAACGGAGGAGAAAAAGGGTTTGTGCAAAGAACAATTCCAGTTTCAGTTTTCCTAACTCATTCTAAACTGGACTAATTCCAATAGGTTGTTCACTAGAACTAATTGCTGCTCTCAGTGCATTCTGATGCCTGCTTGGATCCTGTGCCTATTCTTTGAAGAACAAAGGTAGCCAGGGAACAGGTGGTGGAAGGCGGCCACCATCCCTACAAGCACAGAAGAAAGAACTCTCTGTGTTGGTGGCCTGCCCTTTGGAAGCTGGATGTGTTGCTCTGTAACTCATTGTATGGAGCTGATGGTGTTACATATACAGATATATCATAGTATTTATTTGATCTTTTACAGCATCCATGTGATATTGAATTTCAGAAGCCTAATTTAGAATATAAACAGACCTAGAACTTTCCAGTTCCTTCTCATGCCTATATTTCTATGTCCCCTGTTTGAAATGAGAAAGCAGCTGCCCGTGTAGTAAAAAGCCTACCTATATAGACTTTCTCATGAGTCCACCTATGGCAGCATCCATTCGTCTACTACTGTAGCTTAAGCCCTTAGTTCTCACCTGTTCCTTTTCTCTACCCTTCCTACTGTGTTCACTATTTGCAAGGTCCCACCTTCTAGACCATTCTCCACACTATATCCAGAGAGGGCTTTCTAGGAAAAAACCCTTCTCTGGCTCCACATCATGATTGGGATAAAGACAAATTCTTTCCACAGTAAAAAACAAAAACAAAACAAAAAAGAGGAAGGGAGGGAGAGAAAGAAGGAGGGAGAGAAAGAGAGGGCTCATTTATTGACTGATTCAGTCTTCCATCACTCAAGTGCCATCCTATTCTGGCTCCCTTTGGTTCTCCTTCTAGCATTTCCCCTCTACTGTTCTATCCTCTAGTACATCTTCTCTCTTTTTATTCTCCCCATCTCCTGGCTAATTCCCATTCATCCTTCAGGGAACAACACAAGTTGTGTCTTTTTCAGAAAGCATTTCTCTATTAGACTCCCCAACATAAGTTAAGAACCTCCCTCATGTTCTCTGAAAGTAAAAAAAAAAAAATAAAAAAAAAAAAAAAAAAAATCTATAACCTCTTGTTACAACTCTGTTGTCATCATCTGTTCACTTGTCTGTTTCCTTCACCAAAATTGAGATCATGGAAAATATATCTTCTTATTCACCTTTATGGCCCAGTCCCTAGAATAGTTCCTGACCAGAAATAGTTACTCAGTTATGATTTGTGAGGGAACGAAGGAATGAAGGGATGAGTAAATGGCCAGGTTACTCTATCTAGGAATAAATGACATACTCAAATGGTGTGATTGAGAAGAGTTTAATAAAGACACCATTTATAAAGGTGTAGACAAGGTAAAGGAAAACCATAAGAAAAAACGAAGCATCCTGGGGCCAGCTACAGCAAGAGCTGGGACGATCTCTAGGTCTGAAGATACAAAGAGAGAGAGTACCTTCCAGAATCCAGAAGAGTCACTGAAGGGGAAGAGCAGTGGACAGGAGGTAAGTTCAGTAGTGGCCTTCAGTAGAGGATACATCCAACCTGAAGTGACCTGGTGTGATGGGAGCTGAAAGAGTTAAGTGCCTGAAGGCACTCTCCTCCTATCCTCCAATCTCCTGCTACTGCCTCTCACTGGTCAAACCCACCAGACACCAGAGGGCAAGGGAGCCCATGATACAATCAACATGGTCAACTTCTCAAGGCACAGAGCAGGCTGGGGAGGAGATCTGAAAGAACTAATGGAAGCTAGTCAACAGTTTCTTTCCAAGAACAGAATCTCTGGCTGCATCCTAAAGGTTAAGCAGTTTAAGAATAATAACCAAAGAAAAATTGTCTTCTCTGCAGCTGGTAAGAGAATTATTTCTAAAGGGAGAGAAATATTTGATAAGCCAGTTCTTATAAAGAAGAGCAATAGGCTGGCACCCAGGTTTCTTGCAGAAGAAGCCCCTTTTTCTGGATGATAAATGAGAGAAAGGGAAGGAGAATGGGGTTGAAACTTGGGGCTAGTTTAAGAGGAAGAGGAAGACAACAGCCAAGGACTGGGAAGAAAGAGTTAGGAGAAGAAATCAATCTAATGGAGATTTTCCAAATGAAATTGTGGGCACTCTGTGCAATGAAGTATCTTTCTGTGGTCATTATAAACTCACAGCAAGAATTTTTACAAAAACATTATATGATCACTGTGAGTGGATTTTTTGTGAAAGTTAGTGAAGGGATTTATTTACATCAAGATTGGTACCAGGCTGCCAAAGACAAGGGTCCAAGAAGGAAGACACATTTCCTTAGTCAACCAGAGAAGGAACTGGGGTTCAGAGAAGTAAAGTGACTGAATGAAGGCTGAACGAAGAGCAGCATTAGAGGAGACAGAGCAGGACTCAAAACCTGGGCATTTTCCTCTGTCAACCTGCCTCCTTCCGTTGTGTCGCTGACACAAGAGGAGAGAAGGGCATGTGAAAAACTTAGGTCTCTGGAATATAGGAACCATGGCTAGGTACTTCTTATCATTTACAGTACATGCTGATAAGGATTAGAATTAATGGAGGACATACTTTGTGCCAAGGAGTTTATGTGGGTTATCTTGTGTAATCAAAGTAACCCAGGAGAGCTTCCACTACCACCGCACTTCAGTGATGAGGAAGTACATTGGAAAGATGAAGCAACTTTCCCAAAGTGGATACTTAGAATTCAGCTTTCAAACCCAGCCAGTCTGTATTTGTAGATCATCTCAACAGCTGTGAGTATATTTACTCATTTTCAGCATTTTAAAGGGGAGCTTTTATAGCCTTAAAAAAAAAAAAACCTACAAATCAGGGTATTTTTGAAGCTGGATTGACACCAGCTCTAAAATACTATGGATCTGTTATCACGAGGCTCCCTTGATTTTAAGCCCCAATTCCTACCGTCTTGCATACCTCAGTAGCTGCCACAGTTGTATTTTTCACATTTTCTCTTTGAAATGAGACTACTGTGTGGCAGCTCTGGAATCCCACGGTGCTTCTTCAGGACCCCACATGTTAGAAGAGGTCCCTACAGTGACCTCTGCAGCAGCTCGTCTCCTCCCTGCAGGTCTGCTTCAGATCCAGGAGCTCAGAACAAGGCAAAAGGGTTCTTTCGAAAAAAGGAAAGGAAGAGGAAGCATTGTTATTCTCTGTGGTTCATATTCCTAACAGTAATGTTCCAAGCACTTAGATTTTGGTAGTACTTCTCCCACTGATACTTCATCCCACAGGGATGGTATTCTGCCTTTATCCGGAATGTTTTTGATGAGTACTATGGTCAGAAATGCTGGTTTGACATGTCTTAGGCTTTTCCTTAAAACACTTTGTCTATGGATAGTAAACATTTAACATCATCATTACATTTCATATCAACCATGAGTTTTGAGATGACATTGTTAAACTTTCATTTGATAGACAGTAAGAAAATGTCACATAGAGAAGTAAGTGACCTATCTATGTCATAAGTCAGTGGCAAAACCGGGACCAATATCCAGTGTTCCTGACACCAGAAGAGATTAATTCATCTCCTGAAAATGTTCTGTTTTTCCTTCTTGTATGTCCAAAGCCTCTGTTACCTACAGAATAAATATCAGCCCTTTAAGAAATACCAGATCCTAATAAGTATTTAATAAGTATCTAATAAGTAGCAGTTCTTTTGTGCTACATGTTTAGGGAAGAAGCCAGCACCAACCTTCCCTTACAACTCCATAGCCGCAAAAGCATTTGCTTTGGAGTCAGAAAGCAGAATTAGAATCCCAGCTCCATCTTTGAATTTAGGGATAAATCCCTTCACACCGGTAGGTTTTAGTTTTCTGTAAGATAGTAGACACTGCTAGTTACCTGCTCAATGTTTACTCCCCTTTGTATCTTCTACTAGAAACCTGGCTTAGTTCAGAGCATCAATGTGCCAGGTAGAAACATTGACTTCTCTAGACTGTCTCACAGCTAAGGGTGCCCACTACCCATGTGATAAAGTTCTGGGCAGTGAGTCATAGCTGAGAGTTTCTGGGAAACTTTGCTTCCCTCAGTAAATGCTCACCCATCCCTCACCTCGTCTTCCTACTTGGCTCCACTTTTCCTTTTTTTTTTTTTCCCCCAACACTTGAATATTCATTTCCATGTATTTTTTATTACTTTATTTCATGGCTGAAATAACTAATTAGTTGAAATTAGAACTCTTCTTCCCTTTGATACCAGCCAAAGGTACATTTGCAAACACCCTCCTCAGCACCTCCCTGGAGAGCCTGCTGAAACGGAGTCTTCCTTAAAAGCCTGAAGTTTTTATCTATTTGTTTTCAGAATCTCTCAATTTTTGAAGAACAACTCACACCCCTCTACAGAGGATCCAGACTTGATTTCCTTATCTCTCTCTTCCTTATTTTCGTCCTAAAGATGTTGAGCACCATCTCTACAAAGAGGACAAAGGAAATGATTGGGTATCTTCTCTTTGTCATTCAGTTCCACTCTCAGTTCTTCTCCATTGTGCTTTCTACCCAGGAAATAAGATGGGCTGTATCACAGAGCTCTCCTTCTCTCTGGCTTCTAGGGGAGCCAGCAGGGAACCCTTGCAGAGATCAGAGGGAGGAAGGAATATGAGATCCTGGCTCCTTCCTTTAAATGGGCTGTGTCTCCTCAACTGAGGTCACAGGTCCTCTCTCATGTCTTCTCTTCTGCTTCATTTCTTCACTAAAGAAAAACCAACCCAATAGGTTAGAGATTTCAAGCTTTTCATGTTTTAAAATTTGTTACTTACTAGGACATATAACCTTACTTTGTCCTAAGGTTTTAATAAAGGCATTTCCCTTTGCTAAGATTGGGAAGCCCAAAACTAATTTACTCAGTTTTCTCAGTGAGTGTTGATTTCACAAGGACTGACTCACTCTAACCAAAGTAATAAGAAATTGATATGTGAAGCAGAATGCCAACCTACGATTTAAAATAAGATCTATGATATGGGAACTTTACAAATGTTATATAAGTCATGGGAACCAGGCAATGAGTATATCACCTACAAGTAACAGGGGAAAAAAATGAATTAAGCCATAGGAACATTATTTATTGTTTATTCAACAAGAAGAGCAAGCAGTCTCATCAGCGTCAGCAAGGAATTATACCATTTCGCATGTTTGCTTATGGCCTCATGGTTACAAGATGGCTGCTACCCTAGACATCAGTACTGCATTCAAAATCAGAAAACAAATAGCTGGTTGGCAGAAAGGGAAAACACTTTCTTTTCATAAGGCTTTGTTTGTCTTTTAGCCCAGTTAGCATCCCAGAAGTTCCATGGGCAAGAACTGGGTCTCATGGTCGTTCCAATTGTCAGGGAGGTTGGGAAAGCAAGCATCGAACTCTCCAGCCCCTATTCAGTGGTAAGAGTCAGCACTGAAAGAGATTTGGAAATGGCCTTGGATACTGTAGCAGCTATGGAGGGTGTGCTGCACAGACCTCCCTTCAATAGAGCTCATGGTTCCGCTTTGACAGGGCAGTTGGCTGACAGCTTCTAGCTGCAGTACCTTCAGGATATGCCTCATATTTGAGCCAAGGCCCTACTGTTCCTGTGTAGCCTCAGGCAGTACTGTGCAAACTGGGAGTACTAGGGTCTGGCCATGTCCACCCGATGCAAGACTCCTCTCATCTTCGTTCCAGAGATCCCTATTGAGCTGGTAGAGACTTGTTCAGATCCACATCACAGTCTGAAGCTCTCCCTGCACAATTCTGCTTCCTTCCCCATTTCCTTTCACAGATGTCAGATCAGCATTGTGGCCAGAAGACTTTCCCCGCCCAGTCCTGTTTCCTCCCTCTTTATCTCTCATGGTCATTATCCCACAAATACATCTCTGTACTCCTTACATTTTTTTTAAATGTTTTTATTTATTTTGAGACAGAGAGAGACAGAGCATGAGCAGGGGAGGGGCAGAGAGAAAGGGAGACACAGAATCCACAGCAGGCTCCAGGCTCTGAGCTGTCAGCACAGAGCCCGTTGTGGGGATCGAACTCACAGACCATGAGATCATGACCTGAGCTGAAGTTGGATGCTTAACCGACTGAGCCACCCAGGCACCCCACATCTCCGTACTCCTAACTCTATCTCAGTATCTGCTTTCTATAGGAGCTGAACTTAGAGGAAAGGCCTATGGCAGCAGAATTGTTCCCTATAAAGAAATCTCCATGGAAATCAAATAATATTTGTGTGCTAAGAGAATACAGGATCAGAACAAACTAGCCTACTCTGAGGAATCCACTTTTACCGTGAGGATATTCCTAATGTAAGCATTCCTCTCTTGTGTTTCAGAAAGGACATCCATGCTTTCAGCCTATACTAGTAAACACTGGCAAAGTTGATCACTGCTTCTCTGACTCCCTTTTTTCTTTTTCCTTTAAAATCATCTCTGTTCTGTCGGCTTCTGCTTTCTTGGCAATGTTGATTCCAACATGGGATGCTGTAACCAATCCTGTTTTCCCCACCTTGGGACCTGGAAGACATTCTATTTTCTCTTTTGTTCATTTGTTTGCTTGTTTTGTTATTGCTTTAAGGATAATATGCCAAAAATCTGTTCTCTTCCATTATGTGTTGACTTTTTGGTTTCAATTCTCTGGGTTCTGAAGAAGTCTCACTGCCACTCCCTTTTACTTCTTACATGGTTCTGGTGCAGGTCTTTATTTATTTACTTATTTATTTTATTTGTTTAATTTTTTTTCTAAATATAATTTATTGTCGTTAGCTAACATACAGTGTATACAATGTGTTCTTGGTTTCAAGAGTAGATTCCCATAATTCATTGCTTACATACAACACCCAGTGCTCATCCCAATGAGCCCTCCTCAATGCCCATCACCCATTTTCCCCTCCTCCTGATCCCCCCAACCCCATTCTCTGTATTTAAGAGTCTCTTATGGTTTGCCTCCCTCTCTATTTAAAACTATTTTTTCCCCTTTCCTTCCCCCACGGTCTTCTGTTAAGTTTCTCAACTTCCACATATGAGTGAAAACATGATATCTGTCTTTCTCTGACTAACTTATTTCACTTAGCATAATGCCTTCCAGTTACATCCACATTGTTGGTGCCGGTCTTTAAAATAGCATCAGTTCTAAGGGTGCCTGGGTGGCTCAGTTGGTTAAGTGTCCAACTCTTGGCTTTGGCTGAGGTCATGATTTCACAGTTTTTGGGTTAGAGCCCCACGTTGGGCTCTGTGCTGAGAGCATGGATCCTGCCTGGGATTCTCTCTTTCCCTCTTTTCCCTGTCCCTCTCCTGCTTGTGCATTCCCTCTTTATCTCTCTCTCACTCTCTCTCTCTCAATAAATAAACTTTAAAATAAAATAAAATAAAGTAGCATCAGTTCTAGAGCATAATTTCTTCTCAGGAATCCTCAAATAGCTTCATTTGTTTATTTGTTCATTCAACCTTCACTTATTAAGCAGCTACTAAGTGATAGACTCTCTAGCAGGTGCTAGGCATACAACAAAGAAGAAGACACAGGCACTCTCCCAAGAAGCTGTTTTGAAGTTAAACAAAACTAGAAAAAAAGTCAGAAGAGATGAGATGTAAGTCAACAGAATAGTGAATCACTCATCAGAGCTTTTCTGCCACCTAAATATTTTAAATTTTCCATCCTCTATGAGATACAACTTCAAAGGTTTTCAGGGCAATAAGCCTCTCTACATGCACTGGATATTAAATATGGATATGGCTTATTTTCTACCAATCTATGCTGCTTATCACTGTCTGGTGCCACGTTAAGATTCCCTCTGCTGATAGCTTCCTGCCTGAGATGGCTTCTCTCTCACCAGGGCTTGAAAAATAATGGAGCTCCCCAACTGGTGACTATTTCTGCACAGGCACATTTGCAGCACCGTCCCAAGTATGTATGTGTTAAGGCATTTATCCTTGTCTTGGTTTCAGACTGTATTTGTTCTAAATGTGCTCATTCCCATTTATTAGTGTTTATCATTCCATTTTCCCACCATAATTATTTATATAATCCTTTATCAGTTCTACCCTTCTAAGTACAAATTAAGAAAGCCCAAGACAGACTTGACTGGATCACAGACTGGATATAATCTTAAAAGAGATTACAACTAGAAATAATGATAGCCCTTTAGTCTAGGATTTGAGAAACGCTCTCCCAGAAGACAACAGTCTTGTGTTGCTGTAGTATTTTCTTCTCTAAGTTTTGGAAAAAGAATGGCAAACTACAGTGCACTTCAGAAAGTCACCTAGCCCAATATCCTCATTTTACAAAGAGGAAAATTAGCTCCCGAGCAATAGATTAACTTCCTTAGGTAAGACGACTTGACGGATAAGGCGCTAAAACCCACTATTCCTTAGTCAGGCACTTTCCAACAGCTGTCCACACTGAATTTGCCTGGCCTCTCTGGCTTCCACAGCTAATTCTGCTTTTTCCATATTTAATCCCCACCACACCCCCCTTTCTTTCATCTTCTGTCATCTGCAGTTTCCTTTCCTTCTCTCTTGCTTCTCCCTCCACAGGATTTTTTGCATTCCTGTCAGTCCTGTGTGTTTCCTATTCCTGAACCTTTTGGTTTTTTCTGTCTTGGTGAGCAGTAAAGGAAGAAAACCAATATATGTGTCTATCTTTGTATCTTCTATATTTAGTACTTTAAAAAAAAAAAAGCTTGATGTATATGGAAATCCTGAACTATCTTTAAAGTAACAATTCCACAAATACACTATAAATTCTACTGGAAAAATAATGCTTCTGAATTCCCAGGGCTTAATACTAACACACTTCTGAGACAGCAGAGTAGGTTTTGAAATAATTGCATGGGGCCCTCAGGACTTCAAGAAAAGATATAAAGTTCCTGTAGGGGGATTAGTCTTCTGTAATATAATCAGATCAAAATGTAATGCATGATATTAACTCTCCATACAGCAATGGAAATAAATGACTGAGAAGAGTTTCACAAAGCACAAAAACCACAAAGTCCCATCACATTAACTAGAGAAAGCTTCTTGGAGACAAGCAGAGGCACCAAATTCCATCCAGTCTGCACGGGATGATGCACAGAACAAAACTATTCTTCTTAGTGTAAGATGTGAACCAAACTGAAACCATTTCAATGTCCCTCATATTCTGCTAGCAGGAAGGGCATGTTTCTGATGGCAGGCATTAGCATTCTAGATCCAAGGAAGGGAAATCTTCTAATATAAATCAATTAGTTGGTACTCTCGTTTCCTGTCCTTGCACTCCATGTGTTAGACTCTAGCTCTGGGCCTGCAGAGCTGATATTCTGACCTTGAACTCTGGTGACCCCATCAAAATGCTGTCACCATGAGCACGGCCCTAATGTCCACCCAGCTTCCCTCTTCAGCATTTTGGGGCCCTTCCTATCTTCTGTAAGTTGATAAATTAACAAATAACTATTGAGCATGATTGCACGGCCTTGATTATGGTTAAGTTGTTTGCCCTTTGAGAGTAGACAATCTGGATTTAAACAAACCAGTAGTGGGTAAAAATGATTTGAAGAAATGGATGATTAGGCCTGCATTCTTCTGTGCCATTTCTGTTCACATTCTTCTAATAGCATCGAAAAAGGAAGGGAAAGCATTTCTGAGATATGCTGGGACTGGCCATGAGTAAGCAGACACACAGTTCTCTCTGCTCCCCAGGCAAAGGAAAAGTACCTCTTGTAGGACCATTTCACTTCTTGCTTGAGTGGCCCTGGCTGTTCTCAAAATCTCAGAGTCCTGGAAACTGTTTATAGGAGCTATGTCACTGAACCTCAAACGGGACTCCTGCCCTAAGTCCAGGCAACAGCTGTTAAGCAGCTGTGCCATCGTGTCCTAAAGCCGCTTAGTGTAAGATGTGAATGAAAAAGGGACCAGCTCTCTGAACCTCTGTGAAAAATACTAACCCCTGAGACAACAGCTGGCAGGTAACATATATTGTGAAAATATTCATGGCATTAGAATGGATACATGGTGGATGATCTTTAGATTTCTATTTTAAGGTTTTTTTCCCATAAAAGTTATGCACCCTAATCTTTTCAACTTAAGAAAAATTAATAAGGAAGAAAACAAAAAGAGGGAAAGGGAAGGACCCTGGCAGCTGGCATAACACGAGCATGGAAACAGGTAAAATGGGACTCCCTGTCATCCTCACCTTCTTCTTCTGCCTGGTGCCCCACCCAAAAATAGCATGAAAGGCTTCCCTGGAGCAAGCAGGATAAATGTCTGCTCCTGGGGCCAGGCCCCAAGTTCAGGCACAGCACCACTTCTGAGAGTTGGCACCTTGTCTAGCCTTTGATCAACTTTCCTTTGTGGGACACGTCAACTTTGTTCCTCTTTCATGTACAAGATGGGACAAGAGCTTGAGCCAGGCAGGTATAGCTGCAGGCAGGGCTTTCTTCAACGCTGGGCAGAAAGGCTTTTGCCTGCCCAGGCCCAAGGAGAGCCCCTACAGTTGTTTGCCTGCCACATCCTACAAAGAGAAGTCCTGGTGTTCTGGTGGCTTGGCTTGCGTGTTGCCCAACAGCAGGCAAGCTGGGACCTGGGACCAAATGGAAAGCAGACAGCAGGTTATTTTCTAAGCCCAGCTTTCAGGGTCACTGCTTACCTCCCCTCCCTCATCCCTTGCACAGTAGCACCTTCCTCTGAGCCCTTTAGGAATCTAATGATCCCAATCACTTTTTCTGACCCCCTTCCCCTGTCCCCATCAAAATCCTCTGGTGCAGAAGTAAGGAAACAAACTGACAAGCTCATTGATGGGAGTATAAATTCTGAAAGTATAACGTTTCAGGAGAACAGGTCAACAATATAAAATTTTAAATGTGTATTCCCTTAGAATAAACCCAGGAATTTCACTTCTAGAAATGTATCCTAAAGAGGGGCACCTGGCTTGCTCGGTGGGAAGAGCATGCAACTCTTGATGTGGGGTAGTGAGTTTGAGCCCCACATCGGGTGTACAGATTACTAAAAATAAAGAAACTTAAAAATTTTTCAATGTATCCTAAAGAAATTATTATATGGATAAACCGAAATGTATGCATATGAATGTTTACTGCTGCTTTGATTACAAATACTGAACAATTGGAAACAAAATAAGCATCCATTAGAAGGGGATCTTAAATAAATTGTCACATAAGCATGCAGTGAAACATTCCACCACCATTAAAATTAAGGAAGGAGATTCATACAATTGACACTGACTTTTGCCCTGGCACATTGTTAAATGAGAAAAGTGGGTTATAGAAGTGTATAGAGAGTAGAGTCCCATTTATATTTAAAAAAAAAAAAAAGTTTATGGGCACCTGGATGGCTCAGTTAATGGTGTCTGACTCTTGATTTTGGCTCAGGTCATGATCTCACAGTTCATGAGTTCGAGCCCTGCATCAGGCTCTGTGCTGACAGTAAGAGCCTGCTTGAGATTCTCTCTCCTTCTCTACCCCTCCCCAGCTCATTCTCTCTCTCTCTCTCTCTCTCTCTCTCTCTCTCTCTGTCTCAAAATAAATAATAATTAACTTAAAAAACTTTTTAAAAGTTTATATGTTTATACTTGTATAAAAAGAATGAAATGATAAATAGCATTTTGTTAACAGTATCTCTGAGGGGTAGCATTGTAGGTATTATCACTTTCTCTATATTGTTTACATTTTTAGAAACGAGATTTATTAACAGAAAAAATATTTTTGATGTAATTTTTAAAACTGTCCCTCAGGAAAATATATACAATGCCTTCACACTGAGAACCATTTATATTTGTAAAGAGATTCCCAGTTTACAAAATAACTTCTATTTTCTCACGAACTCATTCAGTCCTCACAACACTGTGATGTAGGAAAATCTTAGCATTGTCAAAGATTAGCAAAACTAGGCATTAGTTAAGGTGGTGAAAAGAGAAACCAGGAGAGAAAGAGCTAAGCAGAGGCTCAATAAAAAATGACAAAGTTGGGGGCGCCTGGGTGGCTCAGTCGGTTGAGCGTCTGACTTTGGCTCAGGTTGTGATCTCACAGTCTGTGAGTTCGAGCCCGGTGTCGGGCTCTATGCTGACAGGTCAGAGCCTGGAGCCTGACTCAGATTCTGTGTCTCCCTGTCTCTCTGCACCTCCCCCACTTGCACTCTGTCTCTCTTTCTCTCAAAAATAAATAAACATTAAAAAAAAATTTTTTTTAAGTGACAGAGTTGGTGAGTGTAAATGTGGTTAGGCCAGCTGTACCCTCTATCCAGCAGCTTTCAAAGTTAGGATGCTAGCTTCCCACAGACACTGGGAGACAGAAGCCCTACTCTTCCTAATGATTACATCGCAGAGGTTTTCAGATACTTGAGAAAGACACTCCTGAGTGTCACACATCAAAGGGCTAGAAAAAGTGTCACATGTCAAAGGATTAGAAAAAGGATTCACAACGTTTAGACCTTTTTAGTAAGTGCTGTAGGAAAGGGAAGTCAGGTGTTGGCTAGAATGGACCGTAAGTTCTCTTCCCAGCTGTGGGGGCTGGGGTTGTCCCAGGGACATAACCAAAAGCTAAAGGCCTGCTAAAATTTGCTCAAGTCTCTAGTGCAGGGGTTTGAATGGAGTGATCTTGCTAAGAATTTTTGCAGTTCTCAGTATCTCCCCTTTTCAGATTAAAACACTTGTTCAGAGATGGTAGGTAACAGCTTGGAGATGCACCAGTTGCATCTTTCTCTGGAAAGGACCTGCCATCCCCTGTAAGGAGACCAGTAGCCAACAGCCACCAGGGGCAGCCCCTTCAGGAGCCACCTCTGCACCAGGCCATGCTCTTCGAGAACAGACCCCAGCCAGTGACTGAGCACTGGGAGCGCTGAGCCTGGCCATTACCACCCACGGGGCTGTTCTAACTGGCAGCTGGAGTTCCCAGGTTAGGTGAGTCTTTGTCAGACCTGCCTCACAGCCCCAGGCTCTCCCTGTCAACCCACCTTCCTCCCACTTTCTCGTTCACAGGCACCACCCCTGAACAAACCTACTGCACTTCTGACTTCTCAGCATCTGCTTTCTAAGGTTCCCAAACTAACACATGTTTCTTGCCCAAAACTATACTCACAGTGAACAGGTACTCAAACCATAGTTTCTGAATCCCATTACAGTATAAACCCTGCTGGAGATATTTGCATTTCCTCAGACTCATAATCTTTAGCTAAAAGAAAGATTTTCCAGAAGTGAGAATGACAGAATGCGCTAGAGGGAAACAGGGATGTGAGGGGCACAGGAAAGAGGATGGACCATCAAGGCCTCCCTGAAATTACCAAAATCACACCAAATCATTATCAGAAATCATTTGGTTCTATCCAGAAGATGCTATACTGTGCCTTGAACATATTTCTGTTATTGTACTTCTTACATTGCATAGTAATTGATTGTCTGCCTCTCCCTTTAGAGTATGAGCTTCTCAATGGTAACACCTGGGTTTTGATTCCTTTTTGTATTCTAAGTGCCTAGAGTAAAAGTCAGTACATCATAGCAGCTCAACAATAGTTGAATAAATTGAGTCTTATCTTAGCAGGGAAGTAAGAAGATTGGGCAAAACTAGGGTAATAATTATTATAGCCAATATTTACTGGGAGCATATCAAGCACTGTTTCAAATTCTTTATCTTGTGTCGTCATGTCATTCAATACACATAGTAACCCCACCAGTTAGTGTTACTGTGGTGATGTCCAGGAAGCAGACTCTGAGACAAAGTTTATGGTGCAGGATGTTCCTTAGGAAGCACCCTTGGGATCAACATCCATGGCAGAGAGGGAAAGGAAGCATGTTAGGATGTAGGGAATTGAGCCACAATGCTGGCCCAACGGCAACCTCAGCCAACCCCCATGAGGAGCACTGAGACCAAAATGATCCATCTGGGTTTTCCTGTGTTGGACCAAAGTGACCAAGCCTTTATACCTCCTCTCGCCTTAATCTGGCATAGATGTGGGCTCTCCTGGGCAGGGTATGACCTTGGGTGGGGCTGTTCTCTGGGTGCATGACCTCAAAAGGGTTGTTAGCTGAAGGTTTTGTGTCAAAAGCACTCCCAACAGCTGAAACATCTAGGCAGCACATTTCTGTGTCCAAAACAAGTAAGTAATGTTACTTACCCCTTTACACAGAGAAACTGAGGCACAAACACTTTAGTTAACAGCCAATCAGGTCACATACTGAATGGCCAAACCAGGATCAAATCTTGACAGTCTGGTTAGAGAGCCTGTGTTCCTGATCACTACATCTTACTCATGAATAACGTGTATAAATTGTCGCAGTGGGCTATAGCCCCCTGCATGCCTAGTAATGATGTGAAATCCTAACTTTGGGGAGGGTGAATTCATCTTTGCATAAAAGGAAGTTCATCTCTACAAGCTATGAATCACTGCAATCAGGAATGGAAAAGGCACCATCAGGTGAGATACATGTAGAAGATGTTGACACCTGTTTTACCCAGCATTATACTAGGCACCATGAAGGATAAAAAGGAAGCATATCACATGGTCTCTTCTCAAGGGAAGCTTAGAAGTTAGGCAAAGGAATAAACCACAGACACATGAAATAATTATTGGAAAAATCCCAGAACAGTAAATGAGCAAGTGGGAGATGATGGTTACGTTGGATAATAGTAAGACAAGCAAAGGGCAAGCAGACCTTTAACCAAACAGTCCTTTATTGATACAAAGTTCCACCCCCTTTAACACCGAATGACTGCAGGCCTTGGAACCCAAGATAATGATAAAGTATAAACTATAACCTAAGCATAAAAAGGAACCAGGGATTGGGAAGGGCCCACATTGGGAAGGGCTCAGGCGAACACAAAGAAGTTTCCAGGGCAAATTAAAATCCCAGCTTTTGAGAGACTTCATCTTCTCTACCAATATACGGTCTTGAATTTTTCTATTACCACTTCTAACTCCTGGGCAATTAAAGACATTTTAACTCTAAATCTTAGCCACTTTTTCTTCATATGGGTGTAAGCACTTAGAAGTTGAAGAGAAGAATACTGTGACTTATTTTACTGGTATAATGAGCAGCGTTTTCCTTATAAGAACTTTTATGTCACTCATTCAACAACTGTTTAATGAGTGCCATCAACATCTGGGTAGTAGTTTAGCATTGTGGTTAAGAAAGAGCATAGGGTTTGGCAGACAGACTTGGTTTGGATCTCAGCCCTGCTACTTATCAGATCTATGTCAAAGTACTTGTCTAATCCTTAGCTTCTTTCCTTGTAAAATGGGACCAACAGCAGTATTTGTCTAATAGATTATGGCAAAAATGAAATAATTCTTGTAGGGTGCCTGAAACATATCAATTGGTCAGTAAAGTTACTTGTTATGGGTAACAGCCAGAGGAGAAGGAGGGCCAGATACTATGCTGGGTGTTGGGAATGCAACAAGCAGCCCCTGCCTTCCCAGAGCGGACAGGTAAGGTAAGCAAACAAGGGAGACAGACAAGCAGGGTATTGACTGCTAGGGTAAGAAAAATATAGTTTTATGGAAACATGTAGCACTGAGAAAGAGAGGAAAATGAAGGAGCTCCAGAAAGATTTCTTGGAAGAAAATATCATCATAACCTTTAAAAGTCATATTCTTTGCTGTGCATTGTTTGGTTTCACCACTAAGGTGCATGAGGGCAGGGACATTGTGCGTTGTGTTTGGTTTTATGTGTAAAGCTCTTATTGTAGTGCCTCGCACATTAATAGGCATTCAAATATCTGGAGGAAATGGAATGACTCTGAAAGGTGGAAGGTAGGAGTTTGCCAGATGAGGATGACAGGAAAGGTGTTCCAGGCAGATGAAAGAGTATGCATGAAGCCACTGAGGTGAACAGAAGCATAGTGAATAGGAGGACGTAAAAGGCAATCAGGCTGGAGCACCTGGGTGGCTCAGTCAGTTATGCACCCGACTTTGGCTCAGGTCATGATCACGCATTTTGTGGGTTTGAGACCCGCATGGGGCTCTGCACCGACAGTGCAGAGCCTGCTTGGGATTCTCTCTTCCTCTCTGCCCCTGTCTCACTCGTGCTCTCTCTCACAAATAAACTTAAAGGCAATTAGGCTGGAAAGGTGTACATGGCTGCCATGAGGGATGAGGCTGAGAAGGGAGCAGGGATCAAATCAAGCAGGGTCTTGTAAGCCTTGGTAAGCAGTTTGAACGTGATGCGAAGGAACAATGTGAAGCCATTAAGGATTTTAATCAAAGAAAGGATATAATCAGTGTGGGTTTTTTGAAGTTCATTCTTTATTCTGTTAATACCCTAATAACTCAAATCTATTTTAAAATGAAAAAATGGAAACTACAGATATGCATTATTAGAAAGAAAAACATAATATCAGCACTAAGAACTAACCATCAGACAATAAATAACAAGCAGCCTATCTCAATTAACTCTTGCTGTATATAACAAACCACGCCAAAACCTAGTGGCTTAAAAAAATTCATTGTTTTCATGAGTCTGTGGATTGAGTGGGATGAGCTAGGTGGTTCCTTGGCTCTGTGTGTTGTAGCCGAGGACACCTGTGCAAGTTGCATTCAGCCGGAAACTTAGCTAACACTAGAACATCCAAGATGACCTCTCATCCTCAAGAAGCACCTCTCTCCACCTGGCCTCTCCTCTTTCAGTAATCTAACCCAAGCTTCTCTGCAGCATGGTGGCTGGCCTCCAAGAAGGATAAAAGGGAAGCTGCCAGTCTTCTTAAAGCCTTAGGGTTGGACATACACTGAAATTCTTCCACTGCACTTTGGTAAGCAAAACCAGGCACGAGGCCAGCTGAAATTCAAGGGGAACAGACTCCACCTCTTGACGGGAAAGAGCAGCATGTACGCATAGGGATGGAAAGAATCATTAGCTATTAGGAAACTATCTACCACACAACCTGATTTGCTAAACACAAAAACAGTAAGTTGTTGACCAATTTCTGGTACAAATAATTAGAGAAACTTGGTTCAAAAGTGACAAATGCAAAGTACATGGTCTTTGTCCATGTAAGAACCTGGTAAAATGGGTTGCCTAAAAAAAATTAAAAAAATAAATTTAAAAAAATGGGTTGCTTAAATAAGCTAGCAATTTGTATGTGCACAGGGGAAGGTGGGAGGCAAGGGGGAACATCATGTTAGAACTTAGTGTTGAAAGAAAAGGAATTGAAGGGAAAAGTCACATCTTTGACAAAAAAAAAACAAAAAAACAAAAAAACTGGTTAAAATTGTCATGAATTCTACAACCAATGCCTCTATAGTTGACCTGAATATTAACTGAGTGTGACAGGTGATTAAAACATGTTATTTGTTCAATCTCTCTTCCTGAGGGCCAAATGGGTGGAGACCAAGGGACCAGGCAATGATACAGCAGCATGAGGCAGCAGAAGCAATGAAGTATGCATGCCACATCCTAGGAGATGACTAAGATCTTGTAGTGACTCTGCTGTACAGGGTTAAGTACAGGGTTCAACCAAGCCAGTGGCAGAAAAGAGGAGACAGAGTAGTACAAAGAGCTATACAGTATAAATGAAATCATATAAATGGAAACCTCCAGTAAAGAGGTAGGAGATGTGGATATCCCTTGTTTCCAACTTGAGTAAATGGAATACCTATTCACCAAGATAAACATACAGGAATAGCAGGTTTGGGAGTATTCAAAAACTTGCAAGTGGGGTGGCCAGTTGTGAAAAAACAAGCTGGGAGCTCAGTAAAGACAGCTAGACCAAACGTACTGAAAGCCAGAAAGGGGAACAGATGAAACCATGTGTGCAAATTCACAGTAAGAGCATCTAGTAAGAAAAGCAGTGAAATCCTGAACTGAATGAAGAGGGTTTTGAGATTTAGAAAGCCACCAATACCTTTTATGTTTCAACAAATCAAAATCTGAAAGCAGAATATATTGTCTATTACCCAAATTACCTAAGGAGAAGGTCATCCTCAAGCCAAGAGTCACCCCTAGGAGGGTTAGGAAAACATGGCCTTATCTCCAAGGGAGAAGAGGTATTAGTATTAAATGAAAACCACATTAGTAGATCTGATTTTCTAACCAACTAGAGAAAACAAGTCTGCAAAATTAACTAGATGGGTAACATATGCTCCTACACACACACACACACACACACACACACACACACACACACGCCATGACTTTCAAAACAAGCCTAAGTCTTGGAAAAAGAGGTCCAAAGAGCCAGAGGCTGGCAGGGTCAGTCATAATAACACTCCTCGTGTTTATTTGCCAAGCAACCTTCTGATTAGAATTTGGCGTGTCTGCAGAAAGAAACTATCGATCTCCCAACCTGAGTATTCCGGTGCACTTGATACCTGTTGCCTTTCGCTATAAATTAATAGGCATTCAGGTCAATACATCACTCTTTTGTTTAATATAAGTCCACCCCAGAGAGCGGTCAATTCTCAAGTGACAGATTTGCTTTCAGTATCTCCAAGGCTGAGGGCCAAACTGTGATGAAGAAATATTACCTAGAGGACTTCTGGTAACCAGATAGACAGCTTACCTTGGAGGCACTCCAGCCTCACTTCAAGCCTTTCCACTGAAATACAGCAAGCACTTTTTCTTTTTGCCAAAAAAATTAAGATTGCAGACAAAGAGTATAATTCATTAACCTTTTTATTTTGAGTTGTAATCTATCATTACTTCAAAAAGATTCACTTCAGAAAACATCCAATGGATGTTGACTGACCATTTAAAAAGTCATCAATGTATTACTTAGAATAACAGAATACACAATAAATTATATTTACATGCAATGACTAGACTACCACACACACAAGGTAAAAAAATACAGTATTTTTATGTACATTTTTAAAGATTTACATTTTCATATACAATTTATAAAGTTAAAAAAAATTCTCTGTACAAAATCCCAAGTGTACAGAGTTTGTAAATCCCTATTCTCATGGCTGTACCACCACACAGATATGCTTAAAACTAGGATGCTACAAACACTTAACTTTTTTTTTTTTTTTACTTCATGTTCAGTCTTGGCACCCATACACTAATACCAATATTTTTGAAACGTGAATTATAAAGGGAATAAAACATAATCATGCAGACTTTTTTTTAATATAAGAAAATGAAATAAAATATGCTACAAAGATCAACATTTATCATTCCAGTTACCTATAGTTCTCTTCAGCTTCCTGTACTGCTTTCATATAGATGCATGCATAACTAATAGATTATGGATTGTTTTTATAACATTAAAATAATACTATAGTCTGACAATACTTAGGCATTAGAAATGCAACTAACAACCCTAGCCTGTCAATGATTTCTGCTTTAGCAGAAACCTCAATTAACACATTATATACTAAAATTCACAGAAATGTCACTATTATAATTCCTAAGTTTATAGAGTCTGCATCAGAGAGTAAGTGATCATTTAGAAAACAACAAAGCAACAAAAAAAGTTGTCTGACATCTAAGAGTATATTCTCTGTTCCGAGAATGGAAAGTAGGGGAGATCTATGATAAACCATTAAAGGATTATCCAATGTCCCTGCTGAGGAAGCACTTTTATGCTCCCAATCTGTTTAAAGAAAGACACGTGAAGGCTTTATAAAAAGTTTAAGATAAGCTACACTATTCATCTTTAAAAATCTTCTTGAAAAGTAATAAATTGAAGGTATCAGCACCTTCCCTCCTCCCCCAAGTAGCTAAAGATCAATGAGAAAAATAAAGTGCCAATGTGTAAAACATTGTTAATTGTTTACGAGGCACTAACCCATTTGATGGCTTAGGATTAAATATGAAAATAGGCCAGATCTGATCTGAATAATAAATAGAAGGTAGGTATTCTAGTCTATGCGATTCCTGCCTAGATGGGGGATGGACCAGAAAACTACCTACTCCCCCATTTATTGCTTTGAAACCTGTATACGCACTTTAAATTCTGACACAGAACAATTACATTTCTAAGATGGAAAGCACAATGTCTGTGCCACTTTGAAGTTGAAAAAGAAAGTGCACTCTTGATCGCTGGAAGGAGAGCTGCTGAGACTCTCTTCACAACTCATATCTTCACAAGAGTCCTCACTAAAGGGAGAACAAGACACAAGAAGAAGATTCCATTGTTTAGAAAATACTTAAAGGTTTTACAGGCCAAATGAAACTGCTAAATGGGTATCTTTAGTCTCAGGGTTTCTGTATCAAAATTTAAACTTTATAGAGACAAAATTTAACTTATAAGGACTTCCTAAAATGAATTATAATCTATTGTAATCTTAGAAAATATAGATTCTAAGAGATTTAGATAAATTACCATCTGCCAAACTATTATTCTTGTACCAATTAATACATATTAGCAACTAACTACAATTCTAACCACTTTAAATCCAATAAATGGAGACTAAGGACAACATATCTTCAATCACATGGTTTTGATATCTTTCTTGCATTAACAATTGTATCCCTATTACTCTCAAATATCAAACCAAGAAACCAGTAAACTGTGAAAATAAAACTCGTTATTTCTAGATGGTAAAACAATCAAATTTAGTAAAAGTATTCATTTTATGAACGAAAATGGACTCTGAGCAAGACAATGGCATCTGACAAAACCGTAAAAATATCTACATAAGTCTGCCACATTAGTGGTGGTGGTTCCCTCCCTTCTCTGGTCATTTAACCCGCAGCACCATATTAGGAATCCATACTAACCCTGAAAAGCTGGTAAAGCCATTTCAGGTTTTGTTTGTTCTTAAACTAGATTTCAGAGAGCAAGGGAGATGTGAAACAACCAGTTTTCAAAAAGGGAGGCAATGAAACAAGTCATACTGAGAAAGACAAATACTGTATGATCTCACTTCAGTGTGGAATCTAAGAATGAAAAAAACAAAAACCAGAACTCATAGATGCAGAGAACATATTGGTGGTTGACAGAGGGAGGGATAAAATAGACGAAAGTGGTCAAAAGGTACAAACTTCCAGTTACAAGTCCTGGAGATGGAATACAGAGCATCATGTTTTGCTTTTTTTAATAATGAAAAAAAAAAAAAAAAGGGGGGGGGGGGGGGTTGGGAGCATATCACTAAATCCTCACCTATTTTAATAAAACTACCTCTAGCTAATTTTCTCAGCTGAAGAGATGATGCTATTGGCTTTCTTTAATACTGTGTAGTATTGCCAGGTTCCATTTTGAGTGTAAAATCAGTGTTACTTACTCTGAGGAGGTCTAATTTGTCAAGGAACCTGCTTACCTTTCACTTTCGTCAAAACAACCCCCTTCTGGTATTGTTGGCAACTCAGGAACACTATAGTAGCTGTTGTGGAGGTTCTGGGCTGTGCGCCTTGAAACAATCCAAACCAGTTTCTTAAGATCTGGTTTGCAACATTCAGGAGAAGAATATTCAGCTAAGCATTTAGAAACCAACTCCCTCCAGTAAATGAACTCGGTGTCATTAACCTGGAAAAAAATATTTTAACGAAGAAGTTAAATACCTCAGAATCACCTGTGATGCTTAAAATATACTGATGCCTGGCTCCCACCACCAGATATTCTTATTTGATATGGGATGTGAGCTGGACATCAAGATTTTTTAAAGCTCCACAAGTGATTCGAATGAGCAGTCAAAATTTGGTAACTGCTGATTTAAGGGAGGAGCATCACAGATACAAACAATTTACACAGAACCTAATAAAATGCTTTGCCTATTTTAAGAAAATACACTGACCTAAAAACATTAGGTCTGCTAATCAGCCAATTATTAAGTATATTCTTTAATAGCCTCAATGAAAGGAATGTAACATGATTTAGGTTTCTGTGACATAGCATTGTTTGGATTGCTAAAGACACCAGATATATGCTAATGGGGAAGTTAGCAATATGACAGAAGAGGAATTTCCCCAAAAGGGCATAGCCTCTCCACCACTGGGAAATGCCCCAATTTATTAATGAGTCAATTTTCACTTAAGATATTTCCAGATAACGTTATTAAAAAAGGTTTGGATTAAAACTAGTAAGTTCATTATTTAAATGAAAGCTAGAATTCATCTGCTAAAAACAAAACACTTCACAAATACTTTTGCCACAAACAGAAGATAATTTTATATCATCGTGGTCTCCATTTCCACCTAATCCACCTACATCTTAACCCCTTTGCAATCTGGCTTCTACCACTAGCTTCTCTTTCTACTGACATCTCCTCTAGGTATAGAATAGCCTCCTTCAATTCTTTTTATACTGGGCATCTCATCTAAATTCAATATTCCTGACCACCTCCTTGTTGGTAACTTTTTTCCAACCTGACGGCGCACTTACTTGTCTCATGTACCCTCCTTCACTGGACTCTTAAGGGGAAAACCACCAACACTGAAAACCCAGAGTTTCAACTGACCCCTAAACAAAGAACTCCCACAAGTTTCTTATGGTTTCTATTATTATTTCTTCATGAGAAATTCCATATTTCAATCTCCAACTACAATGTACCTTCTGAGTTTTTATTCCAGGCTGCCAAATATCTGCTAAATATCTACCTACCTGAAAGATATACAAATACCCAAAATCATAATTTGATCACAAATTAGTGTCTTTCAAACTTCCTTCAATGGGGTCAACATTCTCCCCATCATTAGGTTCAAATCTTGGTCATTCATGACTCCTTGTCTCATTTCCATGCTTGGCTTCCAAAATCACTATTTGAGTTGGATCTCCTTACTCCTGGCTTCTGACTATCACCTAGACATTCCAACTATAAGCCAACCTTAAAATGATTCCCAAACTCTTCTAGTCCACCAACCTTCTGGCCACAAGCCTCTGCTACCCAAACTTTCATTGTCTAAGATTTTTTTGGTCCAATGAGACTCCCAGTCATAGTGCCTCTCACAGTCTGCCCTACCTCTGTGCTAACAGAACCCTGAGGCACTCCTTTTAGTACTAACACCCTTTACTGCAAAACTTATTGAGCTGGCTTAAAGAGGTTTAAAAAGAAAAACATTGTTGAAGTTATTTTGGTAATGCTACTAATGGGATAATGATTCAGCCCTACAGATGTAACGGGCTGCCATTAGTATATTTACTAAGTCTATTTCCTAGTATGTATTTTTGAATAATCTGCACGTTGCACTGCAGAACACTGTTATCAATAAGTGAGAATACCAGAGAAGATACAACATCTGAACATAGAAAGAAGCTAGGGTAAGTGGTCAGGTTCCCTTCCAGTTTAATACTGTTTGGGTCAGAGCTGCATTTTGAGAACGTCAACACATGAGGTACAAAACAGAAGTGGAAAAGGTAAAAGGCCCATAAGGTTATTATTTAATGTTTAAATCACCACAGGGGTAAAAAACTGATAAATTAGGTAACAAGTCTGCTTTAAAGAATAAGAACTGAAGATCAATTACCTTGGAATGTTTTTTAACAAGCAGAAGAATTTCCAGTAATTCAATGGATTTCAAAGTTTCTACTTCCAAATTGAGAAGGCACAAAGCTAACACAGATGGCTATTAAAAAAAAAAAAAAAAGAAAAAAATATTTTTTTAAAAATTAAAAACAGAAACAGCGAGACCTATGTAAGCAAGAAATCAACTTACTTTTGCTTTTGAAAAGGTAAGTCGGCAGTTGCAAGCTTTCAGTTGAGCTTCTAGTTTATCTAGACTCAGTATTTCTTTCCTATACAATGAAAAGGTAGGACAAAATATTTATTAAACTTCCAAAGACTTAAATGATTCTAAAAACTTGCTCTTGAAAATCCAAGTTGAAAGTTTAGAAAAGTAAAAATATAAACTTCACTGGCATTACAACTGTTAGCTACAGGAACGCTAAAGCACAAAATTTTTACTTTTAATCCCACTGACCTTTCTGATGTATGACACAGTACGATAGTATGGTATAAGTGCAAAAAGTTTAAGGCAGTAGTAGCTTCTAATTCATAGTGCAATTTTTCTGAAATTATTTTTTCCATCCGTTTTATGTCAGAAGCAGTACATTTACATTGACTGATCCGGATTACGTCATGAGTGGATGGAATATTGCATTCTTCTTCAACTATTCTAGCAGCCAGCAAAAAACAACAGACTCCAATGCAAGACAAATGTTTAGGTTTCACCTGAAAAGCAAAGAACAAAAAGCTTCTTCTAACAACTGTCACTCTGATTCAGTAAAGCCGACACTTAATATGATGATGTCCCTAACTCTTAAGACAGAACACAATCTGTTACCAATACTTTACCCTTATTCACAATTATAATTAATCATTTTTACATTTTAAACTGACTTAACTTCCTCTTTTTTAAAAAAGGCATTTTAAGCATTTAAATTAAGTAATTTAAATGCAAATTTAACAGCTAGGTTTCTAACACTGAATTATACTTTGTATTTCAAACATGAAATTCCTAATAGTGCAATCTCCCCCAAAATAAATTAAGCCTTTCAACTCTAAGAAAATATATACTTCTTTGAATATAAAAATAATACGTGTAACTTATCTTTTTATCTTCTTCTCTACTTATCTTTAAATATCATCCTACATTTCAGTGCAAATTTGCCCAAGAGAAATATTGCATCAGTTGTGCAGAACAGAGCATATGTAAAAGCTGCCATGGACAGATGGCTGCCCTTTTCTTTTCAGTGCCCTGAAAACTGACCCAGCAGCTGACAGCAATCCTATTGGCAGAAGAATTGCCACATTTTTCTAACAGTAGCTGGTTAATAAGACTATGGTTCCCCGCTTTGAAAAGACTTCTCACAGGGAAGGCAGTAGGTCACCTTTAACATACTGCTATACTTGAATTTATGTTTCAGTATTAAAAATACCTAAGCTCCAACAGAAAATGTGATGAAAGATGAAAATGTGAAAACCTTATTTTGAGAATTGTATACATATATAGGGAATACCTAAAAACAGTGTTCTTCATTTTGTCACATCTGCAAAGAGAAGGCATAGAAGAGGGACAGCAAAACCAAACTTAAAATCCAACACAGTTAATTCTGTAATCTCTTAACCTGGCACTAAAGATCACACTTCCAATTAAAAATGTTTATGCACAGTGACATAATTACATTCACTTGTCAAACATTTATCGAACCCCTGTATCCTAGGCACTGTGCTGTGCACTACGTTTAGAAATATAAAGATATAGGGACGCCTGGGTGGCTCAGTCGGTTAAGCGTCCAACTCTTGATTTTGGCTTAGCTCATGATCTCATGGGTTCCTGAGTTCAGAGCCCTGCACTGGGCTCCATGCTGACAGTATGGAGCATGTTTGGGATTCTGTCTCTCTTCCCTCTCTGCTCTTTCCCTGCTCGTTCTTGTTCTCTCTCTCTCTCAAAAACAAAACACACACACACACACACACACACACACACACACACACACACACACA
>NC_064811.1:61294628-61309796 GCF_023721935.1 Panthera uncia | reverse complement strand
CACACACACACACACACACACACACACACACACACACACACACACACTGGTTAAATACCTTCATAAGAGCCAAGAATCTGTCCAAAATATTGACAGCCAGGACAAAAGTTTCAGTGCAAGATCCAAAAAAGTTGGTTAAACTCCTTAAATCTTCTACTTTGGCATTTCTCAATCTTGGACACAAAGTGTTATCATCCTGAAATAAAAACCAAGAGCCAAAGTTATGACTTTCTTAGAACTAGATAAATACACACAATTAGATTCAAATAGAGTAATTTTTTCCCTTAACCTTTAAGAATATGGGGGGAAAGAGTGGAATCATTTAATGCTACAAACCTTTTCAGGTACAAAATATGTATACATATCACTGCTTTTTTAAAACCTACATTACAGAAGAGCTTCAGAAAACTGTTGTCACTTCCAGGGGTTATAGCAAATATAACTCCCTTGTAATGGAGATAATTAGATTTTTGTTTTTTCTAATAAAGGAAAGGCCCTACTATGAAGTATTTCACGGGCAAAGGTTATTTCCACAACGGAACTACTCAATTCCGACGTAAGAGTCTCCCCCCCACCCCAGAAGCTGCAGGTTGGAGGTACCACATTTGAAGAAACACTTCTCGAGGGTTAGTATCACTCTCGTGCATAATATTGTAAGATTTATCTTAGTACTCTAGAAAGACAAAATTTTATCTTAAGAAAATTTGCAGCCTTTAATCTTGATTCAACTTAAAAGTTATCCTTTTCCAAGCCCTATCAGCTGTTTGAGCAAGACATCTTTTCTGGGAGCTTACCTCCGGTGTAGCCTCGATCAAGCTCAGCCCTTTTTCTCGAGGTTGGAATCTCTGTTCCTGTTCTAAATAGAGGTTCAACAATCCGAAGAGCTGGACCCCTTCACGACCCGCCAAATACTCTGCCCCTAAATCCTTCATCTGCAGCAAAGACACCACCCACAGTTAGAGTAGGTATCCTGGGGAGGGGGTGGGGAGTGGGCAAAAAAAGAGCTGGGGTCAATACCTCAAGCTAGAGACGCCCCAGCACACCCTGGGTAGGAGCGGATGAGGGGATCAGTCACGTCCTCCAGAACCCCGGCGCAATCCTCCCCCACCGCCAGGGAGGTGTGGCAGGAGGAGGGGCCGCGCTGTCGTCCGCCGGCCAGCGCTGGGTCAGACCCGCCAGCCCCAGCCTCCCGGAGGTTTCACAAACCGGAAACTGCCCTGGGGCGGCAGTGTCCGTCCGCCCTACCTGAAGCCGTGGGGGAGGAGGGGCTTCTGCCCGCGGAAAGCACCCGGGGCACCTAAGGCAGCGGGTCTTGGGAGTGGGCGCTTTACACAATAAGGGGGAGGGGAAAGAAAGTCTCGCGACTGAACAAAGAACCGGGGGGAGGAGACTCCCGAGCCCCGCCTCTCCCGGGGAGCCCAGCTCCTGAAGCCCCTCTCGCTGGAGTTCAGTCCCCAAGCTTTCTCATCCGCTTCGGCAGCGCCTATCCCCATTCCACCCGAGTGGCAAGACCCCGATCCGTGAGAGCGGTGGGGTGGCGTGGCCCACCCAGTCGGGGGACAGAAGTCCAGCCCACCCCATGCCTGGACATCACCCGTCCATCCACTGATCCCAGGTTCCTCAACCGTGCTGAGCCCTGGGGCTGTCAATCCAGGAAGCACCACCCCAGCGAGCCCCCGTGACAAAATGGGGGTGGGTTGCAACTAAAGAATTGTCTTCAGCCTCCTCGACTCACCACTCCTCCTTCCAACATCTTTCCGTCTTCAGTGCTCACTCCCCCGGGGCAGGGCTGAGGGCAGGACCGGAGTCGCTCCGGGGCCGATTGGGTACTCCCACATCCCCCTACCACGTCCCAACCACAAACAAAGAAACCCCGCGAGCCCGGGCGAGCCCACTCACCGTGCCGGAGAGGAGCCTCAACCGGCCCGCGTCGTCACGGTCCGGTGAGGACTGGGCACGGCAGGGGCGTCCGAACCTGTCTCCGGAGGTCGGGGACCCGCCGCCTCAGCGGTGCCCCCGGACCGGCATCGGACCCTTCCCCCCCACTGCCACCTCCGCCTCGGCCTCACAGCCGGAGCTTCATCCCGCTACCCGTGCGCCCACCCTCCGGCTGGGGCGCAGTGCCGGCCCTTCTAACCCTGGCCCTTTGCGGGCACCGCCGCCTCCACAGCGGAGGCCGAACCAAACCCCTTGTTTTTGTTTTGAGTTTTCGACGCCCCCAAGGGGGCGGGGCACGTGACTCCCCGCGGAGGGATCCGCGGCTACCGCAAAAGACTTTGAAAAAGAGTCCCACCCCATACTGCTGTCCCCAGCCGGATTTGTGCCCTCTTCAGCTCGGTTTTGCTTTGCCGAGCCATCCCTCCCTCTCGGTCCCTGGGCGGAGGGTGGAATCTGGGCGTCTGCTTTCCACGATTGATCCGGAGAGGGGAAAGACAGGGAGTGATAGGCTTGAGAGGCGGAAGGAGACGGTTTCTGGTCACATTGCACCTTTTAAAGGTCCCCATTTGTTTTGTTTTCGCTGTTTTGAAAAGTCCGCCCAAAGCAGCCAGCTCTCCGATTGGATACTGGTACAGAGATCAGAATGCTGAGCATCTGATGCACTCTAGAATCTGGATTGGCTAACTGATTAGCCTTTGAGTCCTCTGATTGGCTTTCGTCTTATCCGGAGCCTCTATCTTCCTTGGGGCCTTAGCAACTCTGGGGTCTGGATTGCGCATGCCTGATGGCTCCGGAGGAATTTATAAACCTTACCCGGGGGTCTAGTCCCTCCCACCCCCACCTCCACTCGTCTTGGGGGTATGCCACTCTACGCTCTTACCTTAGAAGAGCCGTAACAGCTAGAAAACATTTATTTGTTCTGCGGGTCCACTTTACGGTAATAGTCAATCAAGTTATTATAAAATTTTGGGGGTGTTTACTGAAATGTTTACAAGTAAAATGTTATCTCGCGTTCGCTTTAAAGTTTTTCCTACCAAGAGGAAAACAATAGAGATGATAAGTGAAACGAAATTGGGAAAACGTTAAGAGGTGATGAAGGTGGGAGATGGGTACAAGAGTGTTTAAGTATTCTTTTTACTTTGATGTGCCTTCAAATTTTTCCATGTACAAGAGGGGACTTAAAAAAACTTAATCTGTGTATGTGGATAAGGGCACATAAACTTTTAATCATTATAATATCATGCCTCCAGAGGTTGTCATTGTGCTGTTTTTTTTTTTTTTTTCAACCTTTTTTATTTATTTTTGGGACAGAGAGAGACAGAGCATGAACGGGGGAGGGGCAGAGAGAGAGGGAGACACAGAATCGGAAACAGGCTCCAGGCTCCGAGCCATCAGCCCAGAGCCTGACGCGGGGCTCGAACTCACGGACCGCGAGATCGTGACCTGGCTGAAGTCGGACGCTTAACCGACTGCGCCACCCAGGCGCCCCTGTGCTGTTGTTTTAATGAAGACTCCCAGAGGCTTCTTGGTCTCAGCCACCCATAAATTATAACTTATTGTCCATTATAATTAACGTTATTAAGAGGCCACACCTCTTATGGAGCAGAGCAAAAAGGCAAAACAAAGGGTGCCTTAGGCCAGAGAAACAAACCTGCACACAGAATGTCTTTGAGAGGTGTAAGAGACTCCCTTCTAACATTTATACTTTCTTCACTTTCTCTGTCAATTCCCAGCCACAGTCAGCCAAATACACAAATCAGTAAATAGTAGGTTCTTGAGTTCTCATCTAAGAAATCAGCCCTGAGGAACAGATTCTCTTTTCTGTTCATCTGCATGTTTTCTGTGAATTGTTTTATTACTTGTAGAATATGAGAAATCATACAACACTGCTTTAGAAGCAGATTTCTTTTCAGAGCAGCTAAGGAAGTTTAGAAATAGATCCCTATGCATATTAGAGGGGACTAGACACAAGAGTCTCCAGCACAAGAGCAACTGAGTGGAAGGGAAACTCAAAGAGCAAATCCTATTTTAGAAAAAAAACAAAATTACATTAACAGACTACTTTTAAATGATTTACAGACTGCATAATTTTGTGCAATGCCTGTGATCTTGTAAACACTATTAAAACTATTGTTTTTATTTGACATAAACTTTTTGCTGGAAATCTGTGCTGAAAAACATAAGTGAGGATATGTAACTAATATGGAAAATAAAGCTAAGATTAGAATTAAGTAGATAACAGCTCATTGCGGTATATAAGGAGGCTCCAGAGACAGAAAGCAGCTGGACAGAAAACATACACCTCAAGAGAAAGGAGAGTTTGTGGCCAAAACATGAAAACTTTTTTCAAGTAGGAGGGCAAAGATAGAAAAGGAACATAAAATAAGTGATGTGAAAGAGGAAATGTAAAATTATGTGGTAGAAGATTTTTTAAATAGAGATGGTATAAGGCAAAAGAAAGAGATCAAGAAATTGTACTTGACTTAGATCACTGTTATAAAGTTATACAAAATGTATACTATATGATATTTCAAAATTGGGTGTTTTTTTTTTTAATCTTTTATCAGGCAGCCTTTTGAATGATGAGCTGTTCTCTAAAAGTAAGACAAGAAAGCTTGGTAATCTGTGTTCAATTTCCTGCTCTCAGCAGGCTCTATTCAGTAAGGGAGAAAAGACTGATCAAATTGTCCAGTATGGAGCCCTTTACCCACCTCAATCCACTTACCTTTTTAAGATAAAGGAAATAGCAATCATCAAAAAATAGTGGACAGGTAGTTACATCATCCTCTTTTTCAAAACACCTCCTTTTAACAACGATGATATTCTGATAATGCAAGTTTTCTTTTGTTATGCTCATTTTTTTGGTTATTAATATGGCCTTTATTTTTTTATTTTAATTTTTAAATCTTTTTTTTTTTTTTTTTTTTTTTTTTTTTAGAGAGCAAGAGTGAGCATGTGCATGATAGGTGTGGGGGAAAGGGACAGAGGGAGAGAGAGAATCTTAAGCAGGCTCCATGCTTGGTGCAGAGCCTGATGCAGGGCTTGATCCCATCACCCTGGGATCAGAACCTGGGCAGAAACCAGGAGTGAGACGCTCTACCAACTGAGCCATCCAGGCGCCCAAAGCCTTTATTTTTTAATCTTTAAAATTTTTAAATAAGTTATTTTTGAGAGAGAGAGAGAGAGAGAGAGAGAGAGAGAAGGGATGGGGCAGAGAGAGGGAGAGAATCCAAACAGTATCCCTGCTATAGCACAGAACCCAATGTGGGGCTCAACCCCATCAACCATGAGATCAGGACCTGAGGTGGAATCACGAGTCAGACACTTAACAGACTGAGCCACCCATGTGTCCCAAATTTTTAAACTTTTTTAATGACAGACTTTCTCCAGGCTCCGTTTGTCTGCTCTTATCACTTAAGTTTACTTTCCTGCAGCTGTGGGTCTTATTTATTTAAAAGACATTTTCCTCTAGGTACCTTTCAGCTACCTTTCAGTGTTTCCTAAGCTTTCTTGGGGGCGACTTTCCTGCATTAGGCACGCATACAAAACGGAATCAGAAATCTGGCAGTTCCTGGGATGCCTGGGTGGCTCAATCTGTTAAGTGTCTGACTTGGGCTCAGGTCATGATCTCATGGTTCATGAGTTCGAGCCCTGTGTTGGGCTCTGTGCTGACAGTTCAGGAAAAAAAAAAAAAAGGAATCTGGCAGTCCCCAAAAAGGACTTTGAGGGGATTTATTTCATTACAAGATACTTGGTGTTCTACAGCACAGTGATAGGGGTGCAGTGTGATTGGGTAATAATCTGTCCCCAATAACCCCATGAAGGTCAGACAGGGAACTTGTCCTCAGTGACATCTGAGACTGTGAAACTAGAAAGTGGGCACAGAGCAGGAAATAAACAGCACACCCACAGAAACACAGCCTTCATTCAGCGAATCCTTGACTCTTGAGGAGTGTCTTTCAAACCACTCAGCACTTAAGCTTCTACCTTGGAAATAAAATAGAGTATTTCCACGCAGCTGCTGCACTGCTTCCCTTAGTGCTTTATACTTGGACTTTCCCTGAACTTTGTAAGGCATCAGAATCCCCATACAACTTTTCTGATAACATCTTTCTTCTTACAAATGGTAGTTTTAAACAATAAATCCTAACTTTTTATTTAACAGACATTTAATGAATATATACTAGATACCAGGCATAGTACTAGGCCTCAGGGATACAAAAATAGGTAAATAAAACACAGTCCCAGAATATGCCCAGAATATGCTGGTACATCCGAGGTGTAGGGCAAAAGCCCTAGCCGAGGGATCTGAATGCCTGACTTTGAGTCCCAGCTTTCTTTTTAAAAAAAAATTTTTAACGTTTATTTATTTTTTTAAATATTTTTTTATTTATTTTTGAGACAGAGAGAGACAGAGCATGAGCAGGGGGAGGGCAGAGAGAGAGGGAGACACAGAATCCAAAGCAGGCTCCAGGCTCCGAGCCGTCAGCACAGAGCCCAACGCGGGGCTGGAACTCACAGACTGTGAGATCATGACCTGAGCTGAAATCAGACGCTTAACCGACTGAGCCACCCAGGTGCCCCTAATGTTTATTTATTTTTAAGAGAGAGAGAGACAGAGTGTGAATGGGAGAGGGGCAGAGAGAGAAGGAAACACAGAATCTGAAGCAGGCCTCAGGTTCTGAGCTGTCAGCACAGAGCCTGATGCGGGGCTTGAACTGTGAGCTGGTGACCTGAGCCGAAGGCAAACGCTTAACTGACTGAGCCATCCAGGCACCCCCTTACTTAGTAGAAATAGCACCTTAAATACCTTGAATAATGTGAATTGTACTGAACCTTAACTTTGTAATCTGGAAAGAAAAATAGGGAGGAACAATCACCAGGGGTAGTTGTTTCCTCTTCATATGTAAAGAAACGTTTGTAAAGGCACTTTTACTATATCCACCTATGTATGCTGTCAGGACTTTCACAATGCTGTGACTTCTTGAGGGAAAAGAAGGGACCATCCCTAGCTTTGTCAAAGGAATCTAATAGCAAGCAGCCCTGAAAGGAAACAACTTCAGGATGGGGACTGGTAAAGCTGACATAATGCCACACTCCCTCTTCCACTCATGCACTATTTCTGGCTCTAAGCCTTGGCTAGTTTCTGTCATTTAGGTGTTTTGCAGACCCAAACCTCCTGTTTAGATTAACCTTGCTAGCAGAACCTGGAAAAGGGGACAGGAATGCTTTCTGGAGGGAAAGGAACAGGGAAAGCATAAACTAACCTGGGGTGCCATCTTGAAGTAATTCAGGTTTTCAACCAAGTGCTCATTTTTCTAAATCTGAACTTGAAGGAATGAGATGATTTTATATGCAGACAATTAATTCCTTTCTCCAAGCAATCAATAAATGAGTGAACATCTCATATATTCTGCCTTGTGACTTTTTCTCATAGACAAGCCCCCAAATCTGAAATTAGCGAATTCAACATTTACCATTTATTTACTATATATAGAACTTGTTGTTTTTGTTGTTGTCAATGTTGGAGCATGTTGTATCTTTTAGAGGGAGTGTTTATCCATGAGAGGGTTAGTGATATTCATAATACAGTTAATCCCCCAAAAGTGATGTGCTCAGCCTTGGAATTGTGGGACCTACCACACGGTAGAGACCTTCTGAAGAGACCTTTTGCCAGCCAGCCAGGTTGGGCCCTCCCAGTCCTACTATCCTGCAAGTGAGTCAGCCTTATAAGAACTATCTCTGGGGGCGCCTGGGTGGCTTGGTCGGTTAAGCGTCCGACTTTGGCTCAGGTCATGATCTCACGGTCCGTGGGTTCAAGCCCCGCGTCGGGCTCTGTGCTGACAGCTTGGAGCCTGGAGCCTGTTTCAGATTCTGTGTCTCCCTCTCTCTGTGACCCTCCCCCATTCATGCTCTGTCTCTCTCTGTCTCAAAAATAAATAAACGTTAAAAAAAAAAAAAAAATTAAAAAAAAAAAAAAATTAAAAAAAAAAAAAAAAAGAACTATCTCTGAAAAACCCTTGAACTCAATGCACATTTAACCTCAGTGTCCTGACTCATTACTTAGTGTCCAGAACTCTTTCTGTTACGCTAAAGTTAACTGAAATAAATGGAGTAGCTTTGACATGGCATGGAGAGATGGGTAAAGGAGCATGCAACCGATAATTTGGCAATTCTTGAAATCAGAGATGATTATCTCAAAATGGTATATCTGTCCCAAAGCAAATATATTTTAAGTGGTCCAGGCTGCATTCTGGGACATTGTACATTATTATTTACATAACACATTCTTCTTTTATGACTTGTTCCAAGAACCATAACCTAAGTCAGATATTTCCTGTCTTTTCTTGCCATCACAGCGCTCTGGGAAGTTGATACTGTCAGTAAAGAATCATTTAGGAGACATCTGTTGAATACATCATCTTAATGCTAAAGGAAGTTTTCATTTTCTGTGAAAGTAATTATCACTTATTTTAATCTCAGATGAAAAGGCAATTGACATTTAAGGTGATATGAATAAGTAATATAAGCTTAAATTTTGCTTTTGTTATTTTAAGGTGTCTTCAAAATGAAGGATTTTTTTTAATTTCTAAGAAGAAAGGTTGCATAATTTCAAAGATCCTCAGGTCTGCTTAATTACATATATTATTATGTTTTTTAACCACACTCTGAATAAGAAATTCTGTCTACATTCAAGAACAGAACTAACTTTTTTTTTTAATTTACATCCAAATTATGTAGCATATGGTGCAACAATGATTTCAGGAGTAGATTCCTTAATGCCCCTTACCCATTTAGCCCATACCCCCTCCCACAACCCCTTCAGTAGCCCTCTGTTTGTTTTCCATATTTAAGAGTCTCTTATGTTTTGTCCCTCGCCCTGTTTTTATATTTTTGCTTCCCTTCCCTTATGTTCATCTGAACAGAACTAAATTTTTAAGGAGGGGTTAAAGCTTTCCAATTTAGAGGAGTTCTCTCTAGGAAAAAAGAGTAGGATTAACAATACAAAATTAGATATGAGCGTGAATGTTTATTTAAGATGAAGCAAATCAAGAAAAATTGTAAATTTTTAAAAGCTGATATATGCTAACTGGCCCAGTTACTTATTGCTGTGCAGTGAATCGCCCTAAAACTTAATGGCTTAAAATAACGATAATCTTATTATTGTCACTCACAGTTCTCAGTTGGGCTGAGCTCAGTGATGCAGTCAGTCCTTTCTCAGGGTCCTTCATGAAGTTGCATTGAGATGGTGGTTGGGGCTGGAGCCATCTTGTGGCTTGCTCCCTCACATGTCCGGAGTGGGGGCTGACTGTGGGCTGGGCTGAGGCTGGTGGCCAGAATGCCTGCATGTGTGGCCTTTCTCTGTGGTCTTTTTACTTCCTCACAGCATGGTGACAGGCTTAAAGAAACCCAGGTGAACACTGCGCCTCCTTTTACAAACTGCCCCTGGCAATCCCATTGTTTCTATACTAGTTTCATACTGCTACTATAACAAATCACCATAAATTTAGTGACTCAAAACTACACAAATGTATTATTTTATAGTTCTGGGGGTCGAAAATTTGAAATGAGTCTCACTAGGCTCAAATCAAGGTGTTGGCAGAGCTGTGTTCCTTCTGGAGGCTTCTATGGAAGAAACATTTCCTTGCCTTTTCCAGCTTCTTAAGACCATCACATTCCTTGGCTTGTAGCCCCTTTCTTTATCTTCAAAGCCAGTATCCTAGAATCTTCAAATCCTTCTCAACTCTGACTCTTCTGCCTTCCTTTTCCCCTTTTGAAGATCTTTGTGACCTTTCTCATTCACAGTATGAGCTGTAAAACTTCAGGACATCATTGAAAACTAGCCATACTCATTAATTAGCTTCTCTGTTTCCTTATTGCAGAAACATATTTTGAGTTTTATGTTATCTGTGTCAACATCAATATTTTATATCAAATCAGCAATAATTTTTTTATTAATAAACTGCTTAATGCATGGTTATAAAACTCTTTGCCAAAGTTAATGGCTTCAAACTCTCCGATTACCTCTTCATAAGATGATAATATTGTAATATAATTTTCTATAGAATTTTGTAAAATTTAGTCTTTCCTCAAGCATGGCTTAAAAATTAAAATAAAAAAATTGTTGCTACCTTAAGATATTTCTTTCAGTTTTATGACTCATTAGGAATATCATAATACATGAAAAAAAATGGATAAAGTTTTTCTTAAATAAGACATCAATCCTAAAGTATAATATTTGCATGTTTCTAAGTTAAAAATAGTTAAAGTGGTATGTCCCCAGATCAACTTACCCTTAGCCAGATCCCAAAATACTGGTGGACACTCAAATACCTTTAAACACAGGAGAAAATGGTGCAGTGGAATTTGACATGGAGAGAGACAGCAGCCTTAACTGACTACAATTAAAATGTCTTCCTTTTGCAAAACTAAACAAAAAAGGGGGGGGGGGCTCTGCTAGACCCCCACCCCCCTGCCCCGAGACCTCAGGAAGAGCCTGTGCAAGTGAGGTCCTCTAAAGCGACACAATAAATCCACATCAGCTTCACAATAAATCCACACTTAGTAATCAATAATTAACTGTCAACCATTATACTAAGTGATTTATATGTATTGACATAATTTTAATGGCTGTAACACACATAGAGGCAGAAAAAGAGGTCCGGAGAGTTTACGTAACTTGATCCCACACCAGGTACTGGTGGATTCAGGTGGATTCAGTATGCACTAGCAGACTCCATGACCCACACTCCTTTTTTTTTTTTTTTTAAGAATTTTTTTAAAGTTTATTTATTTTGAGAGAGAGAGAGAGCCAGAGGCGAGGGGGCAGAGAGAAATGGAGAGAGAATCCAGCAGGCTCTGTACCACCAGTGCAGAGAGCCCCATGAGAGGCTTGAACTCATGAACCGTGAGATCATAACCTGAGCCAAAGTCAGCTGCTTAACTGACAGAGCCACCCAAGCGCCTCTATGACCTCACATTCTTAACCACTATTTTACATAGTGATTCTGGTATCAGGAAGAAGGAGCATAAAACTCCAAATTTGGACATAAGCTTGCTCCATTTAGTGCATTTCTTAAATTCATGTAAAATGCTTGCATTAGTAGTTTAGGTTAGCCTAAATCAAGGCAATTTAGATTTGGATGTTTTACTAAGAAAATTAATAAATTAGCCACCTGCATACTTGTGCAATGTGTTTTTCTTTTGTTGTTATTTTTTTCTTAAATAGCAAGACATCGGATTTTTCTCTGCCAAAGTAATCTGAAAAGAAGTTGTCCAGGGGTGCCTGGGTGACTCAGTTGATTAAGCATCCAACTCTTGGTTTCGGCTCAGGTCATGATCTCATGGTTCATGGGTTTGAACCCTCTGTAGGGTTCTGCACTAACAGAGTGGAGCCTGCTTGGGATTCTCTCTCTTCCTTTCTGTCTGCCCCTTCTCTCTCTCTCTCTCTCTCTCTCTCTCTCTCTCTCTCTCTCTCAAAATAAATAAATAAACTTAAGAAAAGAAAAGAAAAAAGAAATTGTCCAGATAGAGACCAGACCTACCTGGATTAACTCTTCCCTGGAATTTTGAATTAATGTGTTTCTAACAAAGAGGCCAATTGTTTGAGCACAATTTCACCACTCCAATCACAGGAAAGCCAATAAGGGAAGAAAAAAGAGGCACTTTCTCCTCTGCCTTTCTTTAGACATTGCAGGGAGATGTCTAAAGACTTAAAACATCATGTGAGAATGTCATATCAGTAGTTGGCAAATGTCCAAGCAATAGAGAGAAATTGCTGCTGTGTTCCTACTGGTCTTAATAAGGGGCTATTTTGCAGATATCTGGGCTGTTTTCCATCTTAGGATATGTAAATATTTTTTCTCTTTGTAACAGAAGATTGTAATCAGCAAATACTCTGATTGCCCTACCATGGTTAGTTGTACTCTCCTCAGAACCTTCATGAGGAAGTCAAGCTCTCTAATCATTCACTGCTAAAAATAGCAGTTTTGAGCCTTACTACCTGCGCTGGACAGAAGGAAGGTGGACCTGAGGAGGGGTAGCACAAATACTATGTGGAAGATACTTCTCTTGGCATGAACGCAGAGGTTACCAATTTACTGTGCTTATTGTGTTGTGCAATGTTAGTAAGTTTTTATGATGGACATAATATCTGATCTTCTATTTAAACACAATAGAAACTTATTGACTCATTCTGCATGAAGATTAGCCTCTAGAATATTCAGGTTTTTGTAGCCATGTGTTTTATAAATGCAGCCCACACTGCATTTTAAAATTGTTGCTGCTTCTTTGTTCAATTTAATAAACATTAACAGGGCAGCTGCTCTATAGGAGGCACAGTGGTAGAAATAAGAGATACAAAGTGGCTACGGTTAAACACTCCCCACAAGGAGCTCCCAGCCTAGTAAGGGAGAATCAAGTCTACAAACAACAATATTACTCTCTGATCTAGGACTGTGCCCAAAGTATAGCAAACAAGACCTGGGAACAAGTTGTATCAAGAGGGGGAAGGGAGATTAGGTAAATCCGTATATAGGACAGGATTATTGCTTGCTTCTAGAAAAGTTGCTTTTACTCTATGGCTCTATCTTCTCCATTCAACTCAGAATGTTGTATTTATTTTTAAAACTGAGCTGTTTCTGGGGCACCTGGGTGGCTCAGTCGGTTGAGCATCTGACTTTGGCTCAGGTCATGATCTCGCGGTCTGTGAGTTCGAGCCTCACGTCGGGCTCTGTGCTGACAGCTCAGAGCCTGGAGCCTGCTTTGGATTCTGTGTCTCCCTCTCTCTCTGCCCCTCCCCCACTCATGCTCTGTCTCTCTCTCTCTCTCTCTCTCTCTGTTGAAAATAAATAAACATTAAAAAAAAAAAAAAAAAAACTGAGCTGCTTCTGTCCTGAGAACAGATTAGGAGCATCTGAGTTTTTCAGGTGTTCATGTTGGTAGAAGTTCTACCTTCAGAATGTTCTTTTAACACTGGTGTTTGTCAGGTATTTGTGATATTCATTATCTTAACTAAAACTACTTCAAATTACATTTTATGACTTATTTAGGCTAAGTCAGAATATTGCCATTTCCCTATAAATGGATTCCTTTAATGTATTTTAATTATGAAGATAATAAAAACACATTAGAGAAAATATGGAAAAAGGAATCACCTATAACCAAACCATCCTACACAACTAATGTGATTGTGGTGATGTAAAATCTGCTGGTCTCTTTTCTAATGTTCTAAAAAAAATTTTTTTTAATGTTTATTTTTGAGAGAGAGAGACAGCACGAGCAGGGGAGAGGCAGACAGAATGAGAAGCAGGCTCCAGGCTCTGAGCTGTCAGCACAGAGAGCCCAACGTAGAGCTTGAACTCACGAACTGTGAGATCACGACTGGAGCCAAAGTAGGACGCTTAACTGACTGAGCCACCCAGATGCCCCTCTTTTCTGATGTTTTTAAAAAATCATACTGCTGAGGGCCCCCTGGGTGGCTCAGTTGGTTAAACGTCCGACTTTGGCTCAGGTCATGATCTCGCAGTTCGTGAGTTCAAGCCCCGCATCGGGCTTTGTGGTGACAGCCCGGAGCCTGGAGCCTGTTTCTGATTCTGTGTCTCCCTCTCTCTCTGCCCCTCCCCCACTCACACTCTGTCTCTCAATAATATATAAACGTAAAAAATTAAAAAAAAAGTCATACTGCTGAAATATACATACAAGAGAGTATGTATAGTTTACACACCATTTAAAGACCGATGATAAAACAAGTGATATATCCACCACTCAAGTTAATATATATAGAATATAATCTGTACCTTTGAAGCCTCTGGATGCCTTACTGGGGTCACATCCCCCACTCTCTCTAAAAGTAGTTCTAGTACTAAATTTTCAGTTAATCATTCTCTTCCTTTAAAAAATAGATTGGTTTATGTGTATCCCTGAACAAAATATTGTTTTGTGTCTGAATTTTATGTAAGTAGAATCATATTGAACGCATTAGTCTGTGACTTCTTTCGACATTATGGTTTGTTGGTTTGTTTTCCTTTTTAAGAGAAAACCTGAATGGGAGCCCAGCCTCAGGACACTGGATGCTGTTAGCTTTTGCTGCCCTCCTGGATCAACTTTACGTTTTTGAGCTTCCTACATGTTTGCCTACAGCCATAGCAATTTTAATTGCTAGATAATGTTACATTGTATGAAAATACTACATTCTATCCATTTTACTGTGGATGGATTTTGGATATCTTTCCAGTTTATCATGATTATAAAAACTGCTGCAATTCATGCCTCCCCCCCGCCCCACCACATCTCTTTGTACATACATCCAAGAGTTTTTCTATTTTAGATACCTATAAGTGGAATTTTTAAGCCTCAGGGCATGAGCATTTTCAACTGGATTGAGTAGCATCAATGGATTTCCTGAGAAGTTGAACTAACTTCCACTCCCATCAACTCTCTATGAGAGTTCCTGTGGTGACACATCCTCACCAACAGGTTACCTGTTTTTTGATACGTAAAAATAAAATTCAGAATGACTTACAAGTCTGTATCTTCTTCTTTATATAAAGCTAACCACAGAGCAGATGCTCAGTAAAAATTCTCTGGTGGCTAGATTTTGGAGACTATATTCTAGAAAATTCAAGACCACTATACTTAAACATACAAGTTCTATTTCCATAGATAAGAGAATGCTCTGCTTTTATTTTTAAATTAACAAATACGTACATACATAAACATATATGCAGACACATACATACACTCAAACACAATATGTAATGCTTGATTATTAACAAAAAGCAAAGAAACTTTTTTTGTTTGGGCAAAGAAACACTATTTCTTCAGTTAAAAAAAGAGAACCTGAAATTTTTCTACCGTACACACCCACACACGTACGTGCATGGTATATATGGCACACACGTGTGTGTGTGTGTATGTTCCTCCTTAGATATTTGAATCTGTGAATAAATGGGTTTTAAAACATTGTAATTTGAACATAGTAGTCCATTTCACATGCTCCTCATTTGAAACCACTGATTAGAGGTTCTCAAATTGTGTAGAAATCAAATTAAAAATACATAGTTTAGAGGCACCTGGGTGGCTCAGTCGGTTGAGCATCTGACTTTGGCTCAGGTCATGATTCCACAGTTTGTGAGTTCCAGCCCCGCATCAGGCTCTGTGCTGATAGCTCAGAGCCTGCAGCCTGCTTCAGATTCTGTGTCTCCCTCTCTCCCTGTCCCTCCCCCACTC
>NC_064811.1:61167763-61294618 GCF_023721935.1 Panthera uncia | reverse complement strand
CTGCTTCAGATTCTGTGTCTCCCTCTCTCCCTGTCCCTCCCCCACTCATGCTCTGTCTCTCTCTCTCAAAAATAAATAAACATTTAAAAAAAAAAAAAGCCAAAACATAGTTTAGGGGCACCTGGGTGGCTCAGTCAGTTAAGTGTCTGACTTTGGCTCAGGTCATGATCTCACGGTTTATGAGTTCAAGCTCTGCATCAGGCTCCATATCAATAGTGCAGAACCTGCTTGGGATTCTCTCCCTTTCTCTCTGCCCCTCCCCGCTCATGTGGTCTCTCTCTCTCTCTCTCTCTCTCTCTCTCTCTCTCAAAATAAATAAACTTAAAACAAAATAGATACAGAGCACCTGGGAGGCTCAGTCGGTTAAGGGTCTGACTCTTGGTTTCAGCTCAGGTCGACATCCCAGTTCCTGGGATGGAGCACTATGTAGGGCTCAGAGCTGACAGTGCAGAGACTGCTTCCAATTCTTTCTCCTTCTCCCTCTGCCCCTTCCCCACTTGCAAGCTCTCTATCAAAATAAACATTTTTTTAAATTAAAAAATTTAAAAATACACAGTTTAAAGTGATCTTAATTAAAAAATGTGACTCTATCCAAGAAGAAATAGTTTTGGTGAATTACTTGAAACTCTAAATTTACTGTTTCTCTATATCAGATTTTCATCCTCTTGCCATTGCTGCCAATTTAAAACCAAGTTTATTTAAAAATATATATCTTTTATTCATCTGTCAATACAATCAATTTCAACTTAAGACTTTGGTAATTTTAAAGCCAAAGACAGTGGATTCATGCAATTTTGACATATTTCAAAATCAGAATATAAAAATTTTAATGATAGTTGTAAAAAAATAAAGCCATTTCTTACTAGTTAAATACATAATTCTTATCTAAAGTTTAAATGACTACTAAGTGATAATACATTACAAAGAGTAAGACAATTGCCTTTGTTTTCTAATAATTTTGAGAATTATTAGAAAATCAATACTTTTCAGATACTTCAACTGCAGAGAAGTTGTGTTTTACCAGTCAGGAAAGATAATGAAGTAAGCAGCAGAGAATATAAGCTTTCTAGTATCACACCTGATGAATTGTATTGGATCTCATATTTAAAGTAGTATATATTCTAATTTTCACTGATAACACTTCATTCATGTTTTTAATTTTTCATTAAATAAAAATGGAGTGGCTGAGCCTGATAGGGCCTGAGTAATCTGGGTAATTATGAAATCTACATTATACTTTGTACTGCATAGACTTTAATTTCACAATAAGTATGCATATGCCTGACCTCAGCTAATAGTTGAAAGATCCTGAAACCTCTAACCATCACACTTAGCTCTGAATATTGTCCCTGACACCTACTAGCTGAGTGATCTCTCAGAGTCTCCATTCCCACATTTGTAAAAACAGAAAATAACTTCTGACTATCTTAGAAAACTGTCTGGGAAGATTAGGTTAAAGAACGTATATAAATGCCCTTAGTAAAACATAAGATGCTAAACAAATGTAAATTGTTGTTGTTATTGTTATTATTATTGTTTTGGGGGGTTCAAACTCCAGTTTTATTGTTTAATATCTCTATGACTTATGTGGCAAGTGACTTAACTTTTTAAAGCCTTTTTTCTTATCTGAAAATATCAGTTTTATGAGGATTAAATGAAATAATACATATGGCAAGCTTAAGCACAGAGCGGATGGTGAAGACTTAGCAAAGGTAACTATTAGTTCTTATTGTAACTTATTACCATATCAGGAGAATAATTGCTTGAGTCATTCTTCCAATAATCATAATAGATAATACTGAACTGTCCATATGGTCAATGACCTGCACGTTAGAGAGATCTGATTTGGACAGCACCCAAGCCAAAGCAAAGAAACAGATGTTTTCTCTCTATAGAGCTAACCTGCCATTATGAGAACTGACCCTTGTTCTTATTAGTTAACTGGCTGAATCAACCTGGACATGAACTATGTAAACAAATTTCATATGCCAAGAATATTGTTGCAAAGCCCAAGGATCAACATCACTATAATTTGATGACTATTACACTCATAAAATGTTTAGATAAAAATTAATATTGCTTGTTTACTTCATACAAGGACAATTCAATCATGACCGATTTCTTTCTTATTCAAGATACAATTCTGTACTCTGTCCTTCCTTATTGCCCATTTCTACAACCAAATGACTTGGGCTGTCTCTTCCCAGTTGTCTTTTTTCCATGGTTTTTGAGAGGTGGACAAAATGGGTATCTATGGAGAAAAGCCACGTGCTACTTCTCACAGGCTTAATTCACTTTCCCCTACAGCCTTTGAGGTCAGACATCTCCAAGAAGTTTATGACCCAAATTCAGGTCAGCCACGTGCCAGGGAAAGCAGACAGCTGTATGGGACAATTCTGGCTCCAAATGATGCTAACCCTTTATGTTATTCCATTAAAAAAAAAATAAAGTGACATACATTTAAAAAGTATGAAATTTTTGGTATATTGTAGTATGTGGCATACAGAACAACAGTAATGTAAACCAAGTAAATATTGTTTTATTTCTCCATAAATATATAACAGCGTGTGTTCCCAGCAGTCACTGAATCATGGTAACTTCTGATCTTATCCCAACCAGTTGCACAAGTACTGGGAATCAAACACCGGTTTATTTGTTAATGCAACTGAAGGAACTTGATCACTGGGTTTCAATGACTCTAAAATAGACGCACGCATTCTGTTTCAGATCAAACAATATATTTCCTTTCGTGTATAGGTTTGTTGTTAATAATCTATTTCCTATTTGAAAAATAAAATGGTGTGATTCACATATTTACCCCACTGCTGATGGTAACTTGTTTTTTTTTTTTTGTTCTCAGGGAATAATAAATTCTATATGAATATTATCAGCCAGTTTTTAAGTTTTAGGGATTGTATATGGTGTCAATAACTGACTTGGCCTTACCTTGGGGTGTAAGACAGTTAAATGCACTTACATCACATCATATCCTAATATAGGAAATGTATTCGCTTCCAAACTATAGATTAATTATATACTTTGGCCTCTTCAATATTCTTTTGGAAGAAGTTTTTCCCTACTACCCAAAGAGATTTACTGGGTTATATATTAGTTGTTATTCTGCCACTTCTGGAAGAGTTTTCTAAAACAGCACAAAAACATTGATGAGGAGAAAAACATTCACTATGGCTCAGTGAGCACTTAATGAGCAGCTACTGTGTACCAGGTACCATGATGGACACTGGAAAAAAAAGAAAAAGGAAGAAGAAAACATAGCCCTTCACTGGTCAAAAGGCAAGCACATAGGTCATTCAAATAAAACATTGTAAATGCTATAATATAGGTGAGCACAGGGCCGTGGAAGTACAGAGGAGAAACTAAAACCTTCTTTACTGAATTTCAGACTCACTAATCCAACAGCCTACTGGATATCATTCACTTCTCAACACGTGCAACACAGAACTCAGAAACTGTCCCATTCAAATACCTGTGTAGCAGAAGCTGCAGGTAACCTGTTCATTTTCTCTGGCCTCCAGAGTCTGTCCAGGCTGTATGTGAGAACAGCCCTGAACCAATGACTGAGTGGGTGAATATATAACCCATCTGTCTCCCAACACAGGTGGGATAGCTCAGAGATGGGATAATTCTTTCATTTGTTCTACAGTGGTCTCACTGAATCTCTGCATAGTGAGGACCATTATCGTAAACATGGGTCAAGTAGAAGACCCCGGAAATTCTCATCCTTACTAGGACTGTAGCCTAAAAACAATGCCTCAACCCTGATGGAACTTCAGAGATTAGCATTCCCATCAAAGATTTGACAAAAAGCAGGGGTAACGAGACCTATAGTATTACCATTTACTTTGCCTGTTTGACCTATAGGGAAGTTGGGTGGATCCTTGCACATGACTGTGCAGTATGGCAAACTCCATCAGGTGCCTTCAACTGCAGCTGATATTTAAATGTAGCCTCTTTCCTGGAACACATCAAGCATCTCTGGCACCTGGTGTGCGGCTATTGATTTGAAAATAAATCTTTTCCCATATCAGCGTGCACCGGCCACCAGAAGCCATTTGTGTTTATCAGATGTAGCCTCAGTACTATGTCAGCTTTCCTGCTCTCTGCCACAATGTATTTGGCAGAGATTATGCTGATGTCACAGTCCACATAAAATCACACCGGGCTACTGCATTGAGGGCATTATATTGGTTGGGCCTGATCAGGACCTCAAGAGGAAGTAGCAGGTATTTTCTGTGACTTAGAAAACACATGTGAGTCAGAGAATAGGAGATAAACCCCATGAAGTTTCAGAGGCTCATTACATACGTGAAGTTCCTGGGAATCAAACAGTATAGAAAATCTCAAGATGCCCTTCAAACTGAAAGATCGTTACTGCACCTTGTAACGGTCTACCTCTAAAGAAGAGGCACCTCTTGGTGCCTTTTTGGATTTTAGAGGTAATATATGCCATATTTGAGTGGGCTACTTAGGTCCCACTTACAAGTAATCTGCAAAGCTGCCAGCATTGAGTGAGACCAAAATAAGTATGGGATGAAGGGCAAGCTGCTCTTCTTGGTGACCCAGAAGACTCAATGATACTTGGACTGTCTGTGACAAATGGGAGGTTGAGTGAAGTTTCTGGCAAGCAACAGTTGCAGAATCAAGTGTAGAACTCAGGGTTTTGAAGCAAATGCATGCCTCGTCCACCGATAAAAATTCTTTTCAGAAACCACTTCTGCTGTGAGACCGGTACTGAATGCCTTACATATATTCTGAATTTCCCATTATGAACTAGGTGACCTTCCTGGCCGTAAGATTGGGTATACAAAGAAGCAACTATCATCAAATGGAAATAGTACACAAGAGATTGAGCCCAAGCAGGTCCAGAAGGGCACAATTAAGTTGCCCGAGCAGGTGGCTTACTCCTTCAATATCAACTCCTGGCTCTTCTTCAATCCATATCTATAGCCCCATAGGGGAGTTTCTTATTACCAGTTGAATGAGGAGGAAGAAGATCAGTCCTGATTTACAGATAGTAAAACAATATCCTGGGACAAACTGGAATAGACAGTTGCAGCGTTATAGTTCTACTCAGAACTATATGCCCCAAAGGCAGAACTTCGAGTAATATATTTGGTTGTCCATGTTTTCTGAACTAAGAGATGGCCAGAAGTATGGACTTACCCTGGTTCATGGGCAGTTGGTAACAGTTTGACTGGATGTTCAGGGGCTTAGTTAAAAAAAAAAAACAACAAAAAAGGACTGGAATAATGGTGAGAAGGGATCTGTGGCAAAGATGTATGAATGGATGTCTCATAATAAGCACAGAGTATGAAGTTGTTTGTGAATACCCTCCAAACAGCATACATCACAGAGGAAGCTTTCAGGAATCACGTTGGTAGAAAAAAATGACATAGTCTGTATAAATCAGTTTCTTTCACCAGCCGTTGCAGGGCTTGCTCACTGGGCCCATATATAACATGGTCACGGTGGCAAGAATGGAAGCTATTTGTGGACTTAACAACATGGACTGGCCTAGCCACTGTTACTGATGAGTCCATAATTGGCCAACATAAGGGATCAATACTGAGTCCCCAATGTAGCACTGTTCCTCAGGGGACCAGCCAGCTACCAAGTGCAGACTGATTAAGGTGGATCGCTGTATTAAAGAAGAGGCAGAGACTTGCCCTCACTAAAATAGACATGTATTTTGGAGATAGATTTGCCTTTCCTTGTTGTAATGCTTTTGCAAACATCACCATTTGTGGACTTTAAGAATGTTTTATTTGCCATAGTGGCATTCTGTACAACGTCACTCCTGGTCAAAGAATTCATTTCACAAGCAAAGAAGCAATGGGTTTACCCATGGAATTCACTTGTCTTACCACATGTCTATCAGTCAGAAGCAGTTAGCTTACAGGAAGAGTGGAATAGCCTCCTGAACTCACAATGTCTCCCAGAGAATGGGGCTCTAGCATACAAGATAAAAACACTCTAAATCAGCAACTAATATGTAATGCAGTCCCTTCCATAAGCAAAATACACAGGTTCAGGAATCAAGGGGGACATGGGAATGCATCCCCTCAATATTACATTTAATGACCATTCCCAGGAGTTTTGTTACCCATTCTTGCAATTTACAGTTCTGTTGATTTGGAGATCTTGGTTCCAAAGAGCAGAATATTTTTGCCAGGAGAAAGAACAATGGCTCCATTGAATTGGAAGTTAAAATTGATACCTGCCTCTTTAGGACTCTTCTTATTACTGGCTGAATGCGTACTTGAGACTACTGGAACGATGGATCCAGATTACTGAGATAAAACTGAATTGCCACTAAACAACAAAGGAAGGGGGTGAGGACTATGTCTAGAGCCCAGGGGATACTTTGAGGAGCTTCTCACTACTTCAATTTAATAGAAAACTACAGCCATAAAAAAAGTCAGGACAACTGAATATTTAGATGCCTCCATACTGAAAGTTTACATGATACCACCAGGCAAAGAATTCCTATCAGCTGAAGTCCTACCCAAGGAGAAATAAAATATAGAAAGAAAGAGAGAAATTATTAGTATCAACGATGGTTTTGTGACCAGTTTTAGAAATAAAGACTGTAGCAGCTTTGTATATTTTTTCTTGCTTGTCATGAATGTGTGTGTATATACAGAGAGAAAGAGGGGAAAAAAACGATTTTATTCTCTCTCCTTCTTCCCCTTATTATTTTACACAAGTTTTGCTGGAGGTTACCTTTACAAGTTAGCCTATAGTAGAAGAATATTCAGGCGAGACTATGACTGAATTTGAGGAATACTTGACATGGTCCAGATGTAGGTGGTGCAACCGACGCCCAGAAACTGATTCAATGATTATCAGCACCTTGTGTCTCCTCAATTTGACAAGAAAGGAAAAATATCTTCAATTACACAAAGGATAGTTGAGTCTTGCTGAGTGGAAATGTAGAGTTCTTTTCATTTTCCATCCGATCGAATACCAGGGTGAGTATGGATGCTGTGTAGCTGAGGAGTAAACTGTGTCAGTTACTAAGCTGTTATCTCTCAGCTGCAAATGCACTCTTCTCTACTCTTGTTTTGTGATGCTGATACAGGAACTCCCACACTTTTGTTCTGCCAGCTGGCTGCCTGTTAGGCACCACTAAGAAGGTATTAGAGAAGGATACTGCAAAACTGCAGGAGGATGAGGGCACTTTCTGCCTGCTTTCTGTGCCTGTGAGCATTGCTCTAACATCATGTCTTCACCCTAGCAGCACCATTTCTTTTCTTCCCAAAGCAGCAGCTTAACTCTATTTGCAGTTTTTCCTCTTCCTGTAGAACCATCCTCATTTTGCCCTACTTTAAAGACAGCAGCAGGCAGCAGGCACCCTTTCCTCAGAGATCTGGCTTCCAGCCCAAAGGGCTCCTCTTCCAAACTTGAGAGATACCAGCACCAACTGAGCAATCCCTCAGGCTATGATATCTGAATTTCAGCTCCAAGCTTCTAAGTTTTAATAAACCCAACATCTCTCTATTCCACCAGCCTTGGAGTGGTGGCTGCTCCCAGCAATTGTTACTTCCCTAGTAATTTGGTGTTTTTCTTTTGTCTTTTTTGGTTCGCTAGGTAACAACATTGTACCTAGATAATAATTCCTTGTGTTACATTTTGGTGTGCTTTTTGTCTCCTGACTGGATGCGGACTGATACAGACACCTTCCTAGGATTCCCTCGCCTGCTCCATCCTCCATTCTAGGCTGGAAATTTCTCTCCCACCGTACTACCATTAACAACCCTCTAGCACAATAATTATCATATAATTTTGTGGTTGTCTGTTTTCTTATATCCCTGATAAATGGGGAACTCTGTATTTCTAAATTAGTCATCCTGGCATCTCCATTTCCCAAAATAATGCCTAGAAAATAGAGACATTTGGTGGATATTTTTTTGGGTGAGTAAAGGAATACTCTAGGAAGTTTCCTAATGGGAAGATGACAGAGGAAAGAGAGTAGCCAGCAGACCAGTGGTTCACCAATATATTGATCTCAGCATTCCTTTGGAGAGTAATATACTGGTAAATATTGAATAAACAGCTTTTAAAAAAAACTGATTTGTAGCATATGCTGATTTTTCTTTTGTAAACCCTTCCTCCATCGCTGATGTCAAGCCATCAACATGATGTCATTGAATGCAGAGCTGGAAGGAGATCCACACAATTGGCTCCCATGAACCAGTGCCTTCAAGCTCCAACACACCATTGCTTTACAAAGTTATTAAGGACTTCAAAGGACTTTGGTTTATGTAAATTACATCTGCAAATATTTACAGCATTAGTAATTAGAGCTGAGAAATTTTTCGACTCTTTATTTCTTAACTCTATTAAAAATAACAATAATCCCACTACTTGTTAGCATAAATAACATTTTTGTAAAATATAACTATACTTTCAAAACAAAAAATAATTAGTGAGAAGAGGAGCATGGTTTTACATTTTGGCAAATCTCTTAATTATGAATTATGAGAAGACAACTGGATTCTCATATCTCCTTCAACATTCATTCTATTGGGATATGTTGTTTTGGTTTAAGTATATGACGAAAATATAGTCCCACGTAGATATGTTATTACAAAAAGGAGGAAGAATGCATATTTTAATATCCATTTCAGATCATTGAGGACATTCTTCTTTGACAATACACTAAAACTCAGAAAGTGGTAGTTTCTTTTTTTTTTTTTTTAATGTTTATTTATTTTTGAGACAGAGAGAGACAGAGTGCAAGTGGGGGAGGGGCAGAGAGAGAGGGAGACACAGAATCTGAAACAGGCTCCAGGCTCTGAGCTGTCAGCACAGAGCCCGACGCGGGGCTCAAACCCACAAACCGTGAGATCATGACCTGAGCCGGAGTCGGACGCTTAACCAACTGAGCCACCCAGGCGCCCCGAAAGTGATAGTTTCTTAAAGGTTAGTTATAATGTGGAATCTGAAACCATACAATAAACTTTTAAACTCTACTACAAGAATGTCCATTAGTCTATCTTGCATTCTGAGTGGATCTTTTACCCAGCATGATTTTGTAAAATAAAACATTGGTCATTTGGAAAGTATTGCTTCACTGAGTTATACAGCTGTTCCAAATATTGTCATGCTTCATTATATAAGGTCAAAAATTATTTTCACTAATATCACCACCAATCTCATCAGTAAAGTTTTTAATACTCGGAAACTATCAAGCTCACTGTGGTGGAGATAAGTTTCCCAAAATTCTAATTTTCACTCCTATTTTTCTCATTGGCAGAAAGCACCATCAATTGTTTTCCTTTAAGTGACAGGTTCACTTCATGCATTTTTAATAAAGTGTTTGCCAATGCCCAAGTCTGAATAACTATCATTTTCTGTCAACCATTTTTTCAAGAAATAATGTTGCATGTGAAAAGCAACCAGTTCAGCTTACATCTACAGCAATTGTCCAAGCCATTTTACTCAAGGCAACTATTGTACTCTTCTCTCTGCAACAGAAGTGCTTTATGCATATTTCCCACTTCTTTACATAGAATATTGAAAAATATATAACCAAGTGTCAAGATTCAAGAAAATTTATTTTACCATTCCATCTAGGACTTTTTTTTTTTTTAATGTTTATTTATCTTTGAAAGAGACAGAGACAGAATGTGAGTGGGTTAGGGGCAGAGAAAGAGGGAGAGACAGAATCAGAAATAGGCTCCAGGCTCTGAGCTATCAGCACAGAACCCAATGCGGGGCTCGAATTCATGAGCTATGAGATCATGACCTGAGCTTAAGTTGGATGCTTAACCAACTGAGCCACCCAGGCACCCCTCCATCAAGGACATTCTTAAGGGAAATTGGCTTGCTTGCTTTCTTGCTTTCTTGGTTTTTACTGTGAGTGCAAGAAGGTGAGAAAATATAATGACTCCTAGTACAATTCGGTGCCACTGCCTTGAGTCACACTAAGATGCCAGCAATTTTAAACACTATTGCTTTATCCCATTAGTGCAAATGTTAACACAGAGAAACAGTATTATAATTTTGTACTATCTTAGTATTAAAATAAAAATAATTTGGGGGTGCTTGGGTGTCTCAGTCAGTTAAGTGTCCAACTTCAGCTCAGGTCATGACCTCACAGTTTGTGGGTTCAAGCCCTGCATTGGGCTCTGTGCTGACAGCTCAGAGCCTGGAGCCTGCTTCAGATTCTGTGTCTCTCTCTCTCTCTGCCCCTCCCCCACTTATACTCCGTCTCTCAAAAATAAATAAACGTTAAAAAATAAAAAAAATAATAATAATTTTAACCTCACAGACTCCAGAGAGGATCTCCCAGGGAGTCTATTGACCACACTTTGAGAATCACTGCACAAGACAACTGAAAAAGTATCTAGCCACAAGTCATCTTCTGGGAGGTTTGCATATATATAAGGGCCATACAAATGTGAATGACTGAACATTTTTGGGAAGTTGTTTTACCAGGTCACTATGAAGGAAGGAAGGAAGGAAAGAAAGAAAGAAAGGAAAGAAAGAAAGAAAGAAAGAGAAAGAGAAGGAAAGAAAGAACTTATTGAGAGCTATATTAAACAAATGAATCATGTCCATGGTCTCTCCTGAGATGGAGCAGCTCTAGAATGTCATGATTTACCATGAGACCATACAGCTTTTTCATAACACCCAGCATCCCTATTACTGTCCAGCTATGACTTTGGACTGAGGACACCCAATATAGAGGATCATAGCAACCAGGATATTATAATGACATTAATCCAAGAGCTATTCTGAAACAGAGATTAACTAAACAGAAATCAGACTCCTTCTCTCCAAAATTTAAATATAGAAATTAAAAAAAGAAGAATCACAAAAATAGGCACGTAGATCAAGAGAACAGAACAGAAAACCCAGAAATGAACCCACAATTATGTGGTTGATTAATCTTTGACAAAGCAGGAAAGAATATCCAATGGGAAAAAAACAGTCTCTTCAACAAATGGTGTTGGGAACACTGGATAGCAACATGCAAAAGAATGAAACTGGATCACTTTCTTACACCATACACAAAAATAAATTAAAAATGGAATTAAGACCTAAATGTGAGGCCTGAAAAATCCGAGAAGAGAGCACAGGCAGTAACTTCTTTGACGTCAGCTGTAGCAAATTCTTTCCAGATACATCTCATGAGGCAAGGGAAACAAAAACAAAAATAAACTATTGGGACTTCATCAGAATAAAAGGCTTTACACAGCGAAGGAAACAATCAACAAAACTAAAAGGCAACCTTCAGAATAGGAGAAGATATTTGCCAATGACATATCTGATAAAGGGTTAGTATCCAAAATACACAAAGAACTTATAAAACTCAATAGTCAAAAAGTGAATAATTCAACTAAAAAATAGCAGAAGATATGAATAGACATTTTTTCAAAGAAGACATACAGAGGACCAACAAGCACATGAAAAGATGCTCAATATCACTCATCATTCTGGAAATACAAATCAAAACTCTGATGAGATATCACCTCATACCTGTCAGAATGGCTAAAATCAACAACACAAGAAACAACAGGTGTTGGTGAGGATATGGAGAAAAAGGAATCCTCTTGCAGTGTTGGTAGAAATGCAAACTGGTGGTGCCACTCTGGAAAGCACTATGGAGGTTCCTCAAAAAGTTAAAAATACAACCCCACTATCCAACAATTGCATTACTAGACATTTACCTGAAGAATACAAAAATACTAATTCAAAGGGATACATGCACCCTGATGTTTACAGCAGTGTTACCTACAATAGCCAAATTATGTAAACACCTCAAGTGTCCATCAACTGATGAATGGATTAAGAAGGTGTGGTGTGTGTGTGTGTGTATATATATATATATATATATATGCAATGGAATATTAGCCATAAAAAAGAATGAAATCTTGCCATTTGCAACAACATGGATGGATCTAGAGAGTATTATAAGTGGAATAAGTCAGAGACGGGTACCATATGATTTCATTCATATGTAGAATTTAAGAAACAGAACAAATGAGCAAAGAAGAAAAAAAGAGAGAAGGAGGCAAACCAAGAAACAGATTCTTAACTGTAGAGAACTGATTATTACCAGAAAGAGAGTGGATGGGGGTGAGGGGTTAACTAGGTGATGGTGACTAAGGAATGCACTTGTGATGAGTACCGGGTGATATATGGAAGTGTTGAATCACTATAGTGCACACCTGAGACTAATATTACACTGGATGTTAACTAATTGGAATTTAAATTAAAAAAGAAAAAGAAAAAAGAAAAAAATATGAACTAGAGAAAAAAAGAATCAGCAAGTGTAGATGACATAGAAGCTGAGAGGGAAAAAAACACTCAGATCAGAAATGGGGTAGTCAGGGCTATAATGGCTCACAAGCATACAAAAATTATAATAAGCTGAAGCTACAAGAAAAGAGACAATGAGTGAGGGAAAACAGATGAAGTAGAGAAAGGGGGCTGAAGAGAGGGTGAGCAAGTTGGTCAGTAGAGCTGCAAAAGCAATTCAAAAAGAGGTGAAGAGGAACCAAGCTATCATGATGGTAAAAGGGCAACAAACTCCTGCTACTGAAAGGCTAACTAGAAAATCCAGTTCTTAGAGTAGCTGTGCCAGGCCTCAGCTCTCCACTGAGATTCCTTTTGTCTATGTATTTCCTTCCAAGAACCCAGTGTTTAAAAAAACAAAAACAAAAACTTGAGTGTTCCTTGTAACCACTGCAGTCCAATGAACTCCTAACTACTAGGGAAGGCATCATGCCGGGTTACTTTCACATCATTGTCTCAATTTAAGCCATATTTCTTGGCTTAAACATATGTACCAACAATGCTCCCACACATCAGGTGCAATGGGAACAAACAAGGTTGACATGAATTTCATTTCCATAAGCCATAAAATACATAAAATACAGAGGCTACAAGCCAGAGGGAACTGTGTAGTTGGAGAATTTGTTGCTTTCTGGGGTGTCCCCAGTTGGGATTATTTTAGTTGCAAAAAAAACCCCAAAAAACAAAAAACAAATCCAGTTGAATTAAATTAAGCTAACAGGGAGAATTCATTATAAACTGCAGGGGTATCTCATAGAAACTTAAAGAGATGCTCAGCCTCAGAAAGAGCCACCTCTGGATTCCTTGTGTCTCCATCATGTTTCTCTAAGTGTAACCACTGCATTCTTCTGTCCATGTACCCTACCTTTCTGCCTCCCCGGTAGAATGAGGCTACCCACAACTCCTGACTTTGCAGGTCACCATCTAATTCCCAGGGAAATTGAACCAGTTTCCTCCTTCCTTGCCTTCTTTGTTCCCTCTACTCTTCATCCACCTCAATTCCAAATTTGTAGAAAAAGTGCTCTGATTGGTCTCGCCTCAGTCAAATATTCATCACTGGTACAATGAACTGCAACTGAGAAGCAGAGTCAAGGAACCACCTTACACAAAATGGAATTGATGGTTGGAATAATGTAGGAGTTGGGGAGTGCTTGGTTTTACTACCATGAATCACCAGATGGGGCAATTAAGTGAGGGGTGGTGTTTATTATTAGTTGGCTGATTCCAAAAGATGTCCACTACAAAGGATGAACCATATATCACCACCACATTAAGCGAAAACAACTCTTCAGTGATTCCAAGTTGATGAGGCTCCATCTCACGGCTTTGGAAAAGGACATTTGAGATCTACCACCCTCAAAATACAAACAACAACAAAAACCACTTTCTGACACCCAGCAATAATGTCAAAATATGTTTTGAGAAACCTCTCCCTTTGCAGACTTCCCCCAGCATATGCCTTATGCCTCCCACAGCCCACTTTGTCACTAAACCTGGGCTGGCCATCGCCCATGCACTACTCTACCTTCTAGACCTGTTCTTCACCCAAGTATTACCTATCTGTTCTATATTGCAGTCTTTTCCTCCATGATAACAACTGGAAAAATAACCTGTGTTAGAGTTTTAATTGTCTGATACTGTTAGCCATTCCAAATAAGACATATACCAAATATATATATATATATATATATATAGAGAGAGAGAGAGAGAGAGAGAAGTAGTTCTGACAGTAGCAACAACAACCCTGGGCCACTTAAAAAAAAAAAAAAAAAAGATACATTAAGAAAGGAGGCCCATCAATGTACTACTTCTAATGCAGCCCATTTCTCCTAAAATGTGGATCTTGACCTTTCCTTCTGTTCCCATTCCAAACAGTAGTCTTGTTTTCCAGACCTACTTTGTAATTGCTATCTGTGTGTTTGCACATTTTAGCCATCACGCTGTGTTCTTTGCAGAATAAATAATATTATAAACAGAAGGCACTATATGCAAAATCCTAAGGAGTCTGCATTTGTGCAATACCTTCTAACATCCTAAAGAATGAACAAATTTAGTTTTTAATGAGCCCTAAGAGAGTTTTCAAAGATGGGAATTTTCCAAAATTTGCAGTTTCTGTCCTCTTAAAATGCAAATTTACAAGCGTCCAGCAAGAGCTGGTTTTTTAAAAAGGAACATGGGTGTTTACATGCATTTTAATAAGTATTACCCATATTTTCAGCTCCTTTCTCATTTAAGGGGCTGCAAATCATCTTAGAAACTGACCTACTTAATCTAAAATTCTGTAACTGTGGTACAGTAACCAACAAAAGGAGATTATAAATTATTCTGTCATAGCTTCCACCTCACTCTGTCAGCTATAAAATCTATACGCAGATCATAGATTTGAATTCTACTTCTCTCTTGCACAAAAAGACAGTATGCCTTACTGGTCAGACTGTGGACACGTAACCAGACTCCCTAGATTTAAACCCTTCAGTCAATAGTTGGGAGGCTTAGGGAAAGTCGCTTAAACTCTCTGTACCTCACTTTCCTCACCTGCAAAATGGGAATCATAACATTATCCACTCTTACAATTATTGTGAAGATTATTTAATATCGCAAAGCTCTTTGAAAAACACTGGTCAGGGCGCCTAGGTGGCTGTTAAGTGTCCGACTTCGGCTCAGGTCATGATATGGCTCAGAGCCTGGAGCCTGCTTTGGATTCTGTGTCTCCTTCTCTCTCTGCCCCTTCCCCGCTCATGCTCTGTCTCTCTCTCTCACTCACTCAAAAATAAATACACATTAAACCTTTTTTTTTTTAAAAGAAAAAACACTGGCCATACTAAGCATTAGTTATTAATGCACTAACTTTATAACCTCCACTGACTCTTGGTTATTGCTGATGAATACTCTTTCCCTGACCTACTTTTAACCAGCCTCCTATGAGCTCTCTGCTGGGCTAGGTCAGACCTTAGGTTTCACTCTTTGTCCTGGAGAATCCAGTTTAAGCAAGAATCCTGCTAAATTAGTTTAATGATCTCTTATCACCCTGGCCTGCTTTCAGCAAGAATTCTATTGAACCTGCTAGCAAGAATCCTCCTTAACTTATAATGTTCCTCTTAGTAATTTTCCAACCACTGACTCCCCCACCTACCTTGGCTTGTCCTTACTGGAGTCAGAGTGGAGTCAGATCTCTCTCCTCTACTACAGAACTTCACTGAGGTAGCCCCAACTTGAATAAAGTCTGCCTTACCATCTCTAACAAGTGTCATGAATAATTTTTTCTTTAACACTGCCCTGTTTTTGTTTTTAAATGATCAATCATCCTTGTGCAGCATGGGAGAAGAGATGTATTTGGGAGATGGTTCTAATATTTTAATCTTGTCTTGAATAATTTAATCTAATTTATTAATATTTAGGAGTTAGTAATAGAATGTTTATGCCTTAACTACATAGGAAAGTTGAAAAGGAATATGTAATCGTTTAGAAGGACCAGCCTGTGAGAGTTAGAAGAGACAACAAGAATTACTTCCACCAGAAAAAAAAACATGGTCTTATGATAAAAATTATTTTAATTTTGATAAGGTTTGCATTGATATTGTTCTTTATCATGCAGTCATAAGCTCATTTGTTGAGATGCGTAAATAAGGAATATAATAGCTAAATCTCCCAACCTTGTTAGGGCTCTGATAAAGATAACTGCCTCTCCAGGAAGGTTACCGGTTTCCCCTAGATAGGTTTTATTCTATTATCTTGCAAGAAGCATGGAAAAACATTTCTTGACTGAATGGCTTTTAATGACCACAAATTTGTGGGAAAGTGCTAAAACATATATCATTCATATAGATACATACATATTTACTGTTCTGTTAGAGATATTCCTTGGAGGACAGACTAAGTGCCAAAAAATACTAAAAATACAAAATACAATATAAATACAAAATAAAAATACAAAAAAATACTAAAAAGTTGTTTAGTCTTCAGAAGAAAAATAGAGGGGATATGAGGTAACATGTTAAAATGTCGAGGTCTCTGTTAAAACTTTTACAGACCTACATAATGTTACCAATCCTATCCCAGACAATGCATCTAGGAAACTATTCAATAACTTAAAACAACACCTGTTGCCTTAGATCAGGTTTTGTAGAAGCAGAGGCCAAGAAAGGGTTCTGATATGTATACTTTATTGAGTGAATGCCGTTTAGGAAAAACCTGTAATGTAAGGAGGAGAAGAAGCAGGATAGAAAAGAGTTGAGTAAGGATATGGTCCCTGGTAAAATCTGGGAAAAATATGAAAGAGTGGAAATGAGTTAGTCCTTGGTTACACTTGGAGAAGGGAAGGTATAGTCGCTCAGGAATCTCCAGTGAAGGAGCCCTACTTAGCCCAGGTCAAGTCTCTGGAGAAAGTCACAGCTATAAGCTATTAGCACAGCTGCTGAAGGATGGCTGCCCCAGCCTATAAAGGGGATCTGGGCTGGGAACATCTACCATAATGCTCCTCATTTTTCTTTAGTGATGAGTTTTAACACATGACAATAGAGACTTCACTTTGTACATGCTCTATATCCCTGGTACTTATCACAGTGCCTAGTTATAGTAGGTTTTTTTAAATAAACTGTTTCATTGATTTAAATTACATAGTGAGAGTAGCCTATTGAATTTTTTAAAATATCTTATTTATATTTGAGAGAGAGAGAGACAGAGTTCGAGCAGGGGAGGGCCAGAGAGGGAGGGAGACACAGAATCCGAAGCAGGCTCCAGGCTCCTGAGCTGTCAGCACAGAGCCTGACGTGGGGCTTGAACCCATGAACTGTGAGATCATGACCTGAGCCAGTCAGACGCTTAACTGACTGAGCCACCCAGGCACCCCACCTATTGAATTCACAAAAGCAGTTTCTTAAAAGAGCCATTTAAAGTCAGATTTTATTGGGGCACCTGGGTGACTCTGTTGGTTAAGCATCTGACTTCGGCTCAGGTCATGATCTGACAGTTTGTGGGTTTGAGCCCCATGTTGGGTTCTGTGCTGACAGCTCAGAGCCTGGAGCCAGGTTCAGATTCTGTGTCTCCCTCTTTCTCTGTCCTTCCCTCACTCATGCTCTGTCTCCACCTCCCTCTCAAAAATGAATATTAAAAATAAATAAATAAAAAATTTTAAAAATTCAGAATTTTGCCCATTGCTAAGTAACATTGTGGTGTTTCCGTTCATGCACTTGTTACCACCCCAGCTGCTTACATTTTATATTGCTTTCTGCATATCAGTAAGAGAGGAAGGAAATGTGGTCTTGTGGTTGGAAGAGTAACTTGAGAACCCAGAGATTCTAGCATTACCTCTCTCATTGGATGTCCAAGTGAAGTCACTGAACCTCCCAAACTCTCAGTTTTAGGAAGGGAGAGTAATAACTCCTTAAAATGGTCTGTTTTATTTCAGATTGACTACATCTTTCGAACCTCTCTTTTTATGTTAACCCTTTTTATGGTATACACCATGAATGAGAATTATCTTAAACACCTTTCTACAGAAGAGAGGAGGCTAGAAGCTCTAATGTTTACAGAACACATTCCTGGAAACTTAGAATCAGCTTACACACTCTGCTGTGGATAGAGAAGAGCTCAGATGAGCTTGTCTTTGCTTATAACGCACATGGGCAATGCACATGGCCTCATTCTGTATGTATGTACATAGAGGGTAGAGAGATCTCAATGGTGAATCTACTCTCTCATTAGCAAGAGCACTGGGCTTCTTTCACTCTGCTTCGAGTTTTGTCCATCCTCCTCCTTAGACCTAGAGAAACTGGTGACCATTTTCTCCCTGTCTGACCATACCTCATATACCTCATCTGATCATACCTCATATACCTCACAGAGTGGGGGCCAGTTCACATCCAAGAAAGTCTTCATTTTTTAAATGGATTGAGATAGGCTGGCCAAAATATCATGTTATAGAAATTATGTAACTGAAGCCCTTAAAATTAGAGAAAACTGGGGAATAAGGGCCTATCAGAAAAATGCAAAGATCTTACTGCATAGGATATATACATGCAAACACGAGTGGAATTAATAGCCTAATTAAAATGTTTGCTCATAAATTACATATAGATTAAATTATAAATTAATAAAGGCTTTTATAACCACAAATTATGCCAGGTATTTACCTCAAGAATAATCATCTGGCTCCACCAGGACCGAGGACTTGGGGGTAGAGGCATAGAAGGCTTTGCAACTTGATTTAGAGAGAGAATTTCTGAAGTTGACTCTGTATTTGTGTGTGTTTTTACTGCAATTGTAAATAACTACGTGTGTGAAGTGGGAGGGAAAGCTGGTTTTGGAGAGGCAGGGATAAATAGGCATGGGCAAGTAAATGGAAAGTTCATAGGTCTCTAAGGATAAATCTTAAACATTTCCCATCATTATACAGTGACAGGGTCAGATGGAGAATTCTACTACCCCCATTATCATATCATGGTAGGGTTAGATGGCAAATAGGTTTAGGGCAAGGAAAACTGGTTTTGACTGGCGTCTCTCTTCTCAAACATAAGAATCTTGTCCATTGAAAGATTTAGTCCTTTATATGTATCACACCCAGTGTCCAAGCCCTCTCCTTTTTTAGCCTCTATCCTAACTCAGCTAGCTTACTGCTAAGGATAGTCCTCAGGAGTGGGTATAAAGATACCTACAAACAAGTTAAGGACATTTGGGGTCATCACTGCTGCATGTCTGAGTACTGGGGTAGAAGGGACATTAGGAAGAGAGAAAATATGGTAGAACCTCAGTAGTGGTCATCATAATTGGGTTCCTACTCAGTCTTGGACACACAAACACTTTCCAGCCTCCCTTGAAGTTAAGTAGGGGCCATGCATGGGCTCTGGCCAATGAATGGAGAGTAGGAGTGATGTGTGTTATTTCCAGTCTATAGCAACTGAGAGCACATGTGTGTTCTCATTCTCTCTCATTCCCTGCTTCAGTGCTGCTGGAAGTCTTGTGTTTCAGATAGAGTAGCTGTAAGATGAAAGCAACCTGATTCCTAAGTCATCACTTGCAAGGAAGCTCCCTGAAAAGCTACTGGACCTATAATACACTTTGCACGAGTGAGTTAAGTGAAGACTTAGGGTTTATTTATTGCTGCAGCATAGCAGAGCCTCCCCTGACTAATGCAGAGAGAGATGAAGAAACAGATGCAAGGAGGTATATATACCCAGCCCTGCTCTCCTCACCACTTTCCAGAGCTACAAAGAAAGAGCCTCTGTTCTAGAAAAGGCATAAAAAAGTCTTCAGTGAAGGTGGACTTTTATCTGTCTGCTTCTGTACTTTTACAATAAGAATGTACTTCCTATGTAAGTTTTAAAATAAAAAAGTTACCAAAAAAATTCCCTGGGCAACTTTCAGAAGGCTTCATAATGAGGAATTTGGAAGACCTCCACAACCCTCAAAAATGTTTCCTCCATTTATAGAAAGATTTATTTGGGTTACCAAGTGCTCATTTAAAAAAAGAAAAAGAGTCCGTGAGGCAGCATAAACAACTGAATTCCTGGATTGGTAGGATTTGCATCACAAATCCTGGTTGTTGCTGCCTCAGGTCAGCTAGATTTGACAGGTTGATGGTGTGCACCATCTCACTCCACCTCACTCCAGTTGGTGAGCCCCGGCTTTTTTTCCCCCTCACAGTGATTAGCAACAAGACCCCAACCTTCTTTAGCAAAATGACATGGTTTCCATTGATAAAGTGTATTTCCCGCTAGCAGCCTGAAACGCTTCGTGGAAGGAGGTAGGATATAATAAAATACAATTGTACGTAATAGGCACTCCTGACTTGTGTAAAAAAAAAAAAAAAAAAAAAAAAAAAAAAAAAAAAAATGTGGGATGACCACTCTGTTGAGTAAACCATGAGAAATTAGAGTAGCTCCTTTGAATGCATTCCATGAGACATCAGCTCACTGGACTCTGTGAAAATGACTTCTTTATTAATACTGTTGGTGGCACTAGCAACTGCATAAGCCAATAAAATCATCATAAATTCTGCTTCACAACCTTGGTAGCACAACGGGGCCTAGAGGCAATACTCCCAAGTCACCCGCGTAAAAATACCTTCACAGACCCTTGTGTTAGCAGACATTGACAAGAAAGAGGCCCAAATAGACAAAAGGACCCTGAGCTCTCTCCTTCCTTAGCTCTGCCCACTCGACCCCACTGCTACCTACGCTGAATTCCCTCTTCCCAAAACTCTGGGAACTGCTCTAATCAGTAATTTATTCTCTTCAATTGATTAACTGCTCACAGGTAGGAATACATTTCTCCCAGTGAGCTACCACAACCAGGAATTTTCTCTGTAAGTCTTTTATCTCTGCTTGTGGAGCCATAGAGCTATCTGTTGATGGGATTTTACACATCCACACTCAGAATGTTTTGGGGACAAAGGGTCTATGAAATCACACAGGATTATTAGTAGGGTGGCCCAGAAATGGGAGCTAATCAAGATCATTTCATGCTCCTGAAGTGAAGGTCAAAAATCACAGGTCTGAGGACGCCTGGGGGGCTCAGTGGGTTAAGTGTCCGACTTCAGCTCAGGTCATGACCTCGTGGTTTGTGGGTTCGTGCCCCACATCAGGCTCTGTGCTGACAGCTCAGAGCCTGAAGCCTGCTTCGAATTCAGTGTCTCCCTTTCTCTCTGTCCCTCCCCCACTTGTGCTCTGTCTCTGTCTTTCTCTCTCCAATCACATCTCTGTGAGTCTCTCCTCAAAAGGCTCTCTCTCCTAAATGAAGATCTGACAGGTTTCTGGGAAGCCTGTCCCCAGGAATCCTCAGTGATAGCCAAGTTTTTTCCCCACCCTGGACCCGGCCTTGCCCTTGTGTGGATTTTTTTAGAACACCCCTTCTCCTGGACCTCCCCTTTCTCAGCTGGCTGAGTAGGAATTTCCACTGCCTTCCTTATTTCCAAATTTTAACATTTCTCCTTCCTATGTTCTTAAGAACTGAGATGCATAGTCGACTTTTTCTAGGAAATCTGACTTTATTTTCATTATGGAAATATATTTTTATACCACCTCTTTTCTGAAAATTTGGAATGCTCTGATTTAATAAAGAAATGCCCTAACTTACTCAGAATATAGAAGTATGAGATTGTCATATTTTTTGAAGTCTCATTTTAGCATCCATTATTAGAGGGCCCAGAATCTCCAAATTCCCCAACCAAATGCATATACATGTCATCACATCTTTTTCAATTAAAATTGGTCCTGGTACCAATTCCAATGTGTGTGGGGTTCCTTACATGCCAGCAAGCAATTCTGACACTATCTGCCTGGAGACAGCATCAGATTCCACAGGTTAAGAGTTCAGTCCTACAAGACTGTCCTTCCCGCACACGTGCCAGTGGTAAGCCTAGGTTATTACCCGTGCTTCTGATCCAATGGCTACTGATTGGAGGTTCCCACCACCCTCTCCTGGAGCTCCATTAATTTGCTAGAGTGGTTCACAAAATTCAGAGAAATATTTTACTTACTAGATCACAGGTTTTTTAATAAAAGGATATAACTCAGAAATAGCTAGCTATATGAAAGAGATGCAGAGGGTAGGGTGTGGGAAAAGGGTACAGAGCTTCCATGCCTCCCCAAGGATGACACTCTCCCCAGAATACCTATGTGTTCACCAACCCAGAAACTCTCTGAACCCCACCCTTTTGGGGTTTTGTGGAGGCTTCCTTACATAAGCACACCTGATTTAATCATTAGCCATTGATTTGATTCAACGTCCAGGCCCTCTCAAGGCAGTCAGGGTGTAGGACTGAAAGTTCCATACCTCTAATTGTATGGTTGGTCCTCCTGGCAACCAACCCCCTCCCTTAAATACTTTCCAGAAGTCACTTTATTAACATAACAAAAGACACCTTGATCATTCTCAACACTTAGGAAGTGACGTGGGTTTGGGAAACTATGAGCCAAGAACTGTGGAAGACCAAATATATATAAGAAATATATTTTGCAGGGTGCCTGGGTGGCTCAGTCAGTTGAGCATCTGACTCTTGATTTCGGTCCAGTTCATGACCGCACAGTTCGTGAGATTGAGCTCCACATCAGGCTCTGTGCTGACAGAGGGGAGCCTGCTTGGAATTCTCTCTCCCTCTTTCTCTCTGCCTTCCCCTGCTTGTGCTTGCTCTTGCATGCACTCTCTCTCTCTCTCTCTCTCAAAATAAATAAACAAACATTTAAAAAATACATACATATTTTGTTTATTCAGATGACCAAAATGTACTTCTTGTAAGTCATAGATCAAACACATGTGAAGACTGTTGTATTAAGCCTGAGTAATTATAGTGAAGTTAAACTGGTCTGAAAGAACAGACATTGTGACTCACTCGGTACTTCAACCCAATTCCAACTTTCTTTGATAAAACAAGTATTTGTTCCTGATTCTTCATCAGTTTCTGTGTTATCTCCAAAAATAACTTAAAAAATTTTAGAAAAGCCTGCATCAGATTTTCATTGAGGAAAATTGATTCATTGCCTATGTTGTAAAATTGCAACTAATTTGAGTAATAAATTATGATTCCTTCAAGTTTTCTATTTATTAAAATTCCAAAAATTAGATGGACTAAAGGGTGTTTTTCTAATTTAAAATATCTGAATAATATAACTGCCCTGAAGGTTTCCCTGTTGCAACTTCACATTGCCATGTTATTTGAGTAGCTTAAAACCCATGAATCTTTGGTAACATACAATACACTGTAGATGTTAAATATAAGACAACGGGCCCAAAACAGAATCAGTTAATTGTAAGCCCCATGTCACCAAACCTATACTTTACTATAGTTTCAGTTCTCCCAGGAATGGAACTCAAACCAATCAGAAGTCACCTCATCAGCACTTGTTAGGTAATCTGCCTGATAGAACCGTGCCGTCCCCTAAAGGAAAGTGATCTTGCCATAACCATTCACTTTTTTTGCCTAGTATGACTTCCTTGTTCCAACTCTCATCTGTCTATAAAAGCCTTTCATTTTGCACAGCTCCTCGGAGCTCCTTTCTGGATGCTGCTTGATTTATGAATTATTGAATAAAGCCAATAATATTGCCGAAAACCGACCTCCATGCTTCTGAGCCAAAATATAACTCAAAGACCGAGTTTGGGATAAAGATGAAATAGAACTTTCTTGCTTTGCCGGGCAAAGGGGGCTGCAGCAGGCCAAGTCCTTCAAAAATTGCAAACCCACCCAAAAGAAGGGGCTGAAGGTGGGGGTGGGGGGTGGGAGTGTTTACAGGGAAATACAGGATCTAGCCAGTTTTGACAGCAATTGTGCACATGCTGTCAGCCAGCTTCATTTGTCTCCTCAGGGTGATATGGGGTTCCTAAAACAAAAGGCTAAGAAAGGAGGAGAGGTATGCAGAATAGAGAGGAAAAGGGTTACTTTAAAACTGAGCTTCGCTGAGGCATTAGTGCAGCCATTTTGACTTTTGTTCAACTTTGTGCTTTTAAGCAGTTTCAATTTGATCTTTAAAATTTACTCAATTCAAATTTGTTTCTTTAGCATAGATTACACATTGACCTATGTAGTGTCATTTATAGCCAAAACAATAAGAGGCTGTATTATTAAAATATGTGGAGCCACACAGAATGACACATGGAGGTGTGTAAAAACTTGACCTGGCCTAAAACTTTCTCCCCTCCAACATCACCCTAATAACCCGAGATGTGAACTAGGAAAGACAACAGAAGAAATGGGGTTTTCTTGACTCTATTTTCCTCTCTTATGTTGTGAATGAGTGTTGAAAAGCAATGCATTGGTCAAAAGGGAGACAGCAGGAGAGAAGTCAGAAGAAACATAGAAGTTGCAACAAACACAAATTGAATAGCCAGTCCCTTCATAAATTATTAGTAATGGTGCTCTCAACTATTGATTAACCACATGAACGGGAGGGAGTTCCTATACTAGTCTGCTAGGGCTGCTATACTGAAGTACCACAGACTGGATGGCTTAAACAACACATTTATTTTCCTTCACAGTCCTGGAGGTTAGAAGTCAGATCAGGAGCATCTGGGTGGCTCAGTCGGTTAAGCATCCCAACTCTTGATTTTGGCTCAGGTCATTATCTCATGGTTCGTGAGAGAGTGCGGAGCCTGCTTGGGATTCCTTCTCTCCCCCTCTCTCTCTGCCCCTCCCCTGGCTGCGCATGTGGTATCTCTCTCTCAAAAATAAATAAATAAACGTTAAAAAGTAAAGAAGTATGAGATCAAAGTGTTGGCAGGGTTGATTTCTCGGTGAGGCCTCTCTCATTGGCTTGTAGGTGACTGTCTTCTCCCTGTGTCTTTATATCATCTTCCCTCTATACATACGTGTCTGTGTCGAAATTTCCTTTTTTTCTTTAAGTTTTTAATTTTAATTCTAGTACAGTTAACAGAGTGTTATATTAGTTTCAGGTGTACCATAAAGTGATTCAACAATTCTATATATTACTCAGTGCTCATTGTGATAAGTGTACTCTTGATCCCTATCACCTATGTCACGTAACCTCCCCTCTAGTAACCATCCATTTATTCTCTGTAGTTAGGAGTCTGTTTCTTGGTTTGTCTCTCTCTTTCTCTCTCTCTTTTTCCTTTGCTCACTTGTTTTGTTTCTTAAATTCCACATAGGAGTGAAATGTATGGTATTTGTCTTTCCCTGACTGACTTATTTTCCTCAAAATTATGCTCTCTAACTCCATCCATGTCATTGTAAATGGCAAGATTTCATTCTTTTTTATGGCTGAATAACATTCCATTGTATACATACCATATCTTCTTTATCTATTCATTTATTGATGGACACCTGGGTTGCTTCCATAGTTTGGCTATTGTAAATAATGCTGCAATAAACATCAGGGTGCATGTGTCCCTTTGAATTAGTGTTTTTGTATTTTTGGGGTAAATACCCAGTAGTGTGATTGCTAGATTGTAGGGTAGTTCTATTTTTAAATTTCTGAGGAAATTTCATACTGTTTTCCAGAGTGGCTACACCAGTTTGAATTCCCACCAACATTGTAAGAGGATTCCCTTTTTTCTACATCCTCACTGACATTTGTTGTTTCTTGTGTTTTTTATCATAGCCGTCCTGACAGGTGTGAGGTGATATTTCATTGCAGTTCTAATTTTTTCTTCTTAAAAGGACACTAGTCCCATTGGATTAGAACCCATTCTAATTATTTATTGTAACTTAGTCACCTATTTAAAGGCCCAATCTTCAAATACAGTCACATTTTGAGGTGCTGGGGGTTAGGACTACAACATATAACTTTTAGGAGGGACACAGTTCAGCTCATAACAGAGCCCCAGCACCAAATTTTGGTGCTGAAAACCACCAACATTCCATTTATAATAAGCAATGCATCTTTTTAAGTGCATCAAGGGGCTGAGAGGGAACAAAAATACACACAAACAGGCCAAAAACTAAAGTGGAACCTAGGTAAATAAAGGGAACAGAGAAACTGTTTTCACTTTGAGATTACTTGTCAAAACCTGGTAAATGTAAACATCCGTTTTTTTGCTTTTGCTTTTTAATTTACAGGGAAAAGAGAACAGGAGATGAAACATAAGACCTACTCAAAGTATGGAACCTAATAAAAGCCCCCTCAAACTGAAAGGATAAGCATTCAGTGGAAGGGTGAGCTAGAAAGAAACCTGGCCCCTACTCATACATGCAAACCATGGATGGGACCTCCAGGAAAACTCCCACTCTTCAATCATGGTGTTGGGTGAAGGGAAAATTCCTTTTCTAATAATTCATGGTTACAAACCAGCCTCAAGCAAGTCAGTAGCCAGGAGTCATACTATTTTTTTGCCCAAAAACACTCTAAAACCGAGAATTTAAGTTAGAGTCTTATATTGGTCTTATTCCCAGGTATCTGGCAGAAGTATTCTGGTCGCTGATTGCCAAATAAGAACCCACATTCCTCCAAACTTTGTACTATAAAACAGTAATATTATTATACTTATGGATTCTGTAGGTCAAGAATTTGGAAAGTATACAACAGGGACAACTTGTCTTTGCTCCATGGTGTCTGGTGCCTATCTGAGAAGACTGAGATCAGGGGGTCACTGAGGGGCTGGAAGCTGGAATTATCTGTAAACTAGTTTACTCTCATGTCTGGTGGTGGATGCAGCCTGTTGGCTAGGACTTCAGCTGAGCCTGTTGGCAAGTATACCTGCATATGGCCTTTCCTTGTGGCTGCATGGGCTTTCTCATAGCATGGTGGCTGGTTCCAAGTGCAAAGCATCCCAATAGAACCAGGGGAAAACTATCTTGCCTTTTATCTTCCAGGCTTGGAAGTCCCATAGAATCATTTCCACCCTCACCCACAAGGCCTCCCAGATTCAAGGAGCAAGAACATAGACCCCACTTCTCAATGGGAAGAGTGTCAAAGTCACATTGTAAGAAGAGCGTGTGGAATGCATGATACTGTTGTCACCATCTTTGGCACATACAATCCATTATCCAAAAGCATACGCAATTTCTTTTTGGAAGAGCATTTTTTCAACTCAGAATTCAAAGTATTTCCCCAGAAAACATCCCAAGGAATAGCAGCACAAAAATCACAAAATACATAAAATTCATAAAGAAGACATTTTTGCAAAGTTAGCAGAAGCAACCAACAGAAGAATCAGACCTACAAACCTTCAGATATTGGAACTATTAGGCACAGAAAATAAAATAATTGTTTATTTAATGTGTTCCAGTGAATAAAATAAAGGCAAAAATATGAAAATGGAAGAAAATACCATAAAAATGACAAAGCGAATTTGAAAAAGAATCAAGAATTTCTAAAAATGAGAATATGAGCATTAAAATGTAAAACTGAGTGGGCGAGCTAAACATCAGATTAGCCACTATTAAAGAAAAAAATCATGAACTAGAAGATAGATTGGAGGAAATTATAGAGAGTGTAGCACAAAAAGTTAAAGGCATGTGAAATATAAAAGAAGGATTAGCATGGAGGATAGAGGAAAAGGCCTAATATTTACCCATTCAGAGTTCAAAAAGGAGAAGAGAGAGAGAATAAGGTAGAAGCAATATTTGAAGTGATAAGATCTGATAATTTTATGAGCCAATGAAAGACACCAGTCTACAGTTTTAGAATTATCTATGAATCCCAAGCAGGATATATAAGAGGAAATCCATATCTAGACATATCATAGTGAAACTGCAATCCAGAAAGAACAACAAAAAAATATTTTAAAATCTATTCTCCCAAGGAGTTAACAGTTATGCTGACATCAGACTTCTCAATAGGTATATGAAAGCCCTGAGTCAAAAGAATAAAATCTTCAAATATATAAATCTAAAATTATATATCTAGCAAAAGGATGAAATTAAGACATTTCCAGAAGCAAGAAAATGCAGAGTTTATCACCAATATATCTTAACACAGAATGTCCAAAAGATTGAAAGAAGAAAAGTAATTCCAGGTGAAAAGTCTAAGATATAAGGATGAATGGTGAGCAAAGAAAATACATCTAAATAAATATTGCCTATATATCATAAATATATAGTTCTGTCTAAATATAACATATATAGATATAATATAACAACAATAATGTGTTATTGGGTTAAAATAGCCAACAACAATTGTATATAAGTCAGGAGAGGGGTAATCAAAGCAAAGGTGATCCAAAGATCTTTCTATGGTTTAGCAGGAAATTAAAGATAGTATAAATTTCTAAAGTAACCACTAAAATAATAGAGATGGAATGAGAAAAACTGCTCAAATAATAAAAAAGAAGTCATGACAGAAGAAAAAAAAAACATAGGTAATGTGGGAAATAAAAGCTGAGAAATAAATTACAAAAGCAATCTCAATAAATGTAAGTAAATGGACTAAATGCTCCATTTAAAAGAAAGCTATTAGACTGGATAACAACAACAAAGTCCAGCTGTTGAGCTGTTTACATGTGTGTTGGGTCTTCTCTACTCTTCTCTGTCTGGCTCTATGCCCAGGTCTGTGCTCTGCATTCCTGAGATCCTTTGCTCTTTAACTTCCAGCTGAGTTTGGTCAGTAGCTGATAGTGGCAGAAGATCACAGGGCAGGAGGAGAGAGAAGTAGGGGTATTAATTCCCCCAGCTTCCCTTACGCTGCGCCAGAGTTTTTTAGTGTTATCTCTACTTAAGATCACAGATCCTGCAGGTGTCCCCTCTCCCAGCAACAGCTTATACTGGGTTCTACTAACAGTGCTCCCTCTCTTTGACCCTTCAGAACTAGGGTATAAATGTTTTTCTGTATTTTTAGTGTCTGAGTATTTTACTATCTCTTATTGCTTATTCCTTAATGCTGTCAATACCTCTCTAAAGAAATTTTGTTAAACTCTCCTCAATGAACATTTTGAGGGTACTGCCTTTTTATTTCCTACCAGAATCCTGACTCACAACAGGAGACACACTTAAAACATAGTAACACTAAAAGGCTGAAAAGAAAAGGTTGAAAATGTTAGCACATGCAAATACCAACTAAAAAAAGCAAAATCAAAAGCTGATGTCACTATACTAAAATAGACTTTAAGATTAAAAGACAATATTAGAGATAAAAGAGATACATGATGGAAAATTCACTTCACCAGTAATATAACATTATTAATACCATAGCCTCAAATTATATAAAGTGAAAAAAAATTGAGACAAGAATTAGATAAATATGTCAACCTAATGCAGAGTGAAAAAGATAAGAATGATCTACAAATAAGTGTTTTTAAAAAGTACACCGTATACTTGAATGGTTTTATAACAGGCCATTTATATTCCTAATTTTATGTTTTCTAGATTAATATCACCCTTAGTTTGCATTTACCTTAGAAAATACTGGTTGGCAGTGGAGAAAGGCAAGTACAAATGTAGAGGATTGAAGAGCAGAGCTGGAAAATGTATCTGGATCTGGGCAGTTCTGAAACTCATGTGCTAAACTATTATGCAACACAATGCTCCAATATTATCACTTAGAGCATACTGTAATAGTTTAGTTAATGTATCTACTACCCCCAAAGATTAAACTCTTTCAGAGTCTGAATCATACCCATCTTTGTATTCCAGCACTTAAACAGTGCCTGGCAAATGACAAGGGCTCAGTATTTTCTTCTGGGATGAATGAATAGCAATTGTACATGTATCAGTTAAATAAAAATTTAAGGTGCTCCATAATTGAATGTGAAAGTTAATGGGACAGACAATAAGTGGTTTTAGGGGCTCCAAGAAAAGATCCAGCTGTACTATAGCATTTGTGAAGACTTCATTGTGCTCTGGAATGAGACCTTAACTCAAGAAGAGATTTGATTTGATGATAAGAGAAAAGCTGCAGGTGCAAAAGTAAAGGCAAACAACTGAAATGAACATGGTGTGTTTACAGTATATTGGCAAACTCAGTGTAATAGAGAGAAATAAAAGCGAGATTAGCTCAGAAGGGTGGGAGCAATTTGTGGCATGCTTTGGAAGTCATGTTGAAGGATGTGGATAGCATAGAAAAAAGATTAAAAGCAGACTTCTAGTTTCATGTGGAGCTTGCATCCCACAACCACCAGTAGCTAGGTGATCCTGGGAGTTTCCTAAATGTTCTAAAATTCTTCCTGCCTTGCAGAAGCCACCACTCCTGAGCTGCCTGTGTTGCCCGGTCATGGTCATCCCAATGTTCTTCAACATGGCATCAATGGTGAGCTCTTGGGATGCATCTCCTTCCAGCTGTTTGCAGACAAATTTCCAAAGACAGCAGAAAACTTTCAAGTTGTGAGCACTGGAAAGAATTTTGTTTTCACAGAATTATTCTGCACTTTATGTGCCAGGTGGCGACTTCATTCATAATGGGACTAGTAAGTTCACCTATGGGGATTAAGTTTGATGAATAGAATTTCATCCCAAATCACATTAGTCTTGTTATCTTGTCCATGGCAAATGCTAGACCCAAGACAAACCAGCTTTTCGTGTGTACTGAGACTGAGTGGTTGGATGGTCTTTGGCAAGGTGACAGAGCGCTTTGGGTCCAGAAATGGCAAGACTAGCAAGAAGATTATCATGGCTGACTGTACAATTATGCTCATCATGTTAAGTGTACTCTTTAATCCTCTTACCTATGTCACCATCCCCTCACGCACCTTCCCTCTGGTAACCACCAGTTTGTTCTGTATGAAAAGTTCTTAGAGTAAGAGGAAAACAGGGTAAAGCCCTGCTAATGAGCCAGATGTGTTATGTGCTCTGAGAGGTCAGGATTAGAGGTGAAAGCAGGCCATTACATGGACTACTGTTAGTAAAGTGATGGTGCAGACATTCAAGGAATGCCAAGAAAGCTGAGAAATAAAGGCCTCAACCTCAGTAAAAAACAATAAGGCAAGACCAGTTGCTGAGAGTGAATGGAAGAGGATGAGGCTGAATGCTTAGTTGGGACCTTGGAAGAAAAGATACAGACCATTGGAATTTGGGTAATTTGAGGGGAGTTTATAGAGCTGTGAGCAAGGCTTAGGAAGAAGAACAAGGGATGGGGCATTACCCCAGGGCTGGAAGTAGGTGGGACTACGACCATCCGTAGGCCTGAAGAAGCAAAAGGAGGGACACTTACTGGGACCAGAGATAGCTGTTTGGAGAGGACCATCTGACTGGAACTATGGCCTTTCAGTAAAGGGATATAGCCCACCTGCAGGGAACTGGTAAGGAGGTAGCTCGGGAGTAAATAATCTGACCCACTCTCCTCCCACCCTCTAGATTTTAGCTAAAATCATTCGTGGAACTCAACTAGAAGCCATAGGGCAAGGGATCCAGGTTGTTGCAACCTCATGGTCAGCTTCCTGGGCACAGAGCAGGGTAGGTAAGGTGTAGAATGGGTCCAACACAACTGCTTAAGAAGAGTGGGAAAGGTTCAGCAATGACAAGTGAGAAAAAGGATGAGGAGCCAAAACATGAAAAAGAATTGCTGGGCTTCTCTGGAAGATCCAGCTGATCTAGGCCATACGTTAAAATAAAGCTATTCTCTTTATCTGATTACAAGGATCATACATGGTCATGGTAGAATATTTCAGAAGTATTAAAATCAAAGAAGAAAATTAAAATTACCCCAAATTCCATTCTCCAATGGTAATCAAATCTAATATTTTGAATATACTTTCATTATTTTCTCTGTGCACAAATAAACTTTTCAAAAAACAAAATGAGATTACATTATACACACTTGAATCATCTAAAGTTCTTTGGATATAAGCAACAGAAACCAAATCAGATTAATTTAAGATTAATTACTTAACTAATTCGATATTTATTGCCTGCCTAGAATGTATAAGGAATTTAATAGTATTACAAAACAGATTAAGTTTATAATTTCATGGAATTCACATTCCAGTAGAGAGAGACATATTTTATATATATATATATATATATATATATATATATATAATATTTTGGGGGGAGTCATAAATGCTGTAAAAAAATAAAACTGGTGGGGCACCTCTGTGGTTCAGTCAGTTAAGTGTCTGATTCTTAATTTTGGCTCAGGTCATGATCTCATGGTTCATGGGTTTCAGCCCCATATAGGGCTCTGCATTAACAGCGAGGAGCCTGCTTGGGATTCTCTTTCTCCCTATTTCTCTGCCTCTCCCTCAATTGCACTCTCTCTGTCTCTCTCTCAAAATAAACATTTTTAAAAAACTGAGTGAGGGATGGAGGTGGGAGGCTAATGCAATCGTCAATGTGAAAAATCGTGGCTTGGACTAGGAAGGTAATGAAAGAGGTAGTGAGAGTTGGATTCTGGATGTATTTCAAGGTAGAGCTGACAGATTTGCTGGTGAGAGTGCATAGATGTTCTCTGATTGCCCCTTCAGATCCACACTCCATTCTCTCCCATAGGCTGGAAGTCTGACCTCCACAGACCACACACCTGGATTCTCCTGTCCTTCTTTGGTTGGGTTCAGACAACTGGAGATTGGAGGGCAGGAGGAGAACAAGACCAGGACGGTTATTCTCCTGGATCCTTCCTTGCCACCCTTCAGTCTGGCGAAGACTACCCTTCTTTCCTGTTAGGCAGCAATCTCCCATAGCTATAGCTCTTGCTGGCTCTGGCAAACCCTCCCCACTCCATGCTCCTTCCTGCCTACAGGGAGTGAAGTCTTCCTGCTACCTCTTGGGCACTTCACCATTTCTTACTAGTTTCCCTTAACCAGACCACATATTTCTAAACAATCTTTTGAATTTTCCTCAGATACCCTTTTAGTGTGCTATTTGTATCCTGCAGGGACCCTGAGGTCACAGCAGGTGAAAAAGGAGTCCAAGATGACTCGGAAGTTTCTGGTCTGACCATCTGGAAGAATGGAGTTGCTATTTACTGAACTGGGGGGAAAATTAGTAGTGTAAAATGAATTCATTAGAAGGATATGGGGTAGCCCACAGAAGAGAATAAAAAGAAATGTAAAAGAGTGGATTGAGGCTCCCAGTTGGTGGAGAGCTCGGATTCAGAAGTTGGCAATCATTAGACTAGGGTTCCTAAAGGAAAAATGGGCTCACAGTATTCCACTTAAACAGAAGGCACCAGAGATCAGCTCTTACTGCCTGAAGGAGGAAATAAAACAAAACAAAACTTGCTGACTACATTTAGCTACAGCATTTAACAAGCTTGGGGCCTAGAGGAAACCAAATACTGCTAAGCATCCTTCAATGCACAAGACAACTCTTTCAACAAAGAATTCCTCAGCTCAATGCATCAATATTGCCAAGATTGAGAAACCTTGCTCCAAATGGAGGCTATCACTTGCTCCAGTTTCTAGGTCTGAGGACAACAAATCAGATTACGGTATTCTAGATCCATGACCTCAAAATTCTATTGGCAACCAACTTTAAAAGTGGTAGTGGTAAATATATGGGTACTGCCCAAAAGAGGCTGTGCAGGAATAGGCACCACATCTGGAGATCTTAGTTTAAGAGTTGAGACTTTATCTTTACAACACTATAGTAAACTGCAAGGGCCCAAATGAATACAACCCCACTCACTATAGTGTTTAAAATAGTGTTTTAAATAGCGCATTGTGTATGCGCTCACAGTTGCAACTAAAATTAATAAAGTTGCACATCATGTAACAACTTTAAAACTCCTGCAGGAACCTCTCCAGGAAGCAGAGAGCTATGGTGTTGTCCAATGACAGTTTCTGAAGCAGGCTCACACACAGGTTGCATTCATCAGGCACAACATGTTTTCTGTGTCCCAAGGATCCTCTTGAGACATTCTGATTTACCTGGAATAGGTAGACAAACTCATTAGAGAATGCAGCATACACTTCAGACATACTTTTGTCCTTAGCACAATGGTAGAACTGAGAATTTGAGACTGGCCCGGGGCCAGGGAGGAGGCACTGAGAGCAGATGAAGAAGAGGAACTTTGCAAATGAGCCACAGAGCCTCAGTGCTTGGACGACTCACTTGTTTCCTAACATTCTGGCAGAGACATTTTTCATAAAGTAAGAATGATTTTTTTTTTCTATTTGGAGCTAGAAAGTTTTGCGTCTAAAATAAACATGATTCATGTCCCAAGAAAGCTCCGTTCTAGAGAACTCTGTATCCTTGGCTGACTTATGACTCCCAAACCCTCAGGATCTGATTTCTGATTCCCAACTCTGAGGTACTACCTCTCTGCCCTTTATTTTCAAGGTCCAGGAGGACCTCGAACCTTAAAAGAAAAGGGTAGAAATTGTGCAGCTATGTTCCAGGAGTTTGAGTTTCAATTATCAGAAAAGTGAGATCATTCTATGGTTTTCCCCTCCTCATTTTGCTACCTCTGGAAGTCCCCTAAGTTTAGTTAACAGTATTTCCCTGAAGCTATAAAGGCAGGCTTTTTCTTTTTTTTCCTTAGCTCAGGAATGTTTTCATTATAAATATGAGATGCACAGAGATTTTGCTTGAGTACTAACAGTTTAGGCTGTCAAGTTAGTTCAGTAACATAATTCAGTCAACTCTATTAACTGATTTTTTTTTTCTGTCACAAATAAATGTGTAAGTCCTCTTTTCAGACATGTGTGGTTTGAACTTTATGCATATTAATAATCAGTGTGAATTAATTAGCAATTATTCATTCAAAATATCCTTAACTCGTAAGGTTAACCAGAGTATATTTATACTATTATTAAATCTTTGTGTGTGTGTGTGTATGCTTTATACATGTAACATAAACACTTCACATTTTAAAACATATTCTATATTTCTTTCACAATCATTATAGTACTTGGAGTAATTTTAAAAAATTAATTTCATTAAAATTTTTTTTAATTAATTTATTTTTGAGAGAGAGAGACAGAGAGAGCAAGCTGGGAAGGGACAGAGAGAGAGAGAGAGAGAGAGAGAGAATCACAAGCAGGCTCTGCACTGTCAGTATGGAGCCCAATGTGGGGCTCGAACTCATAAACTGTGAGAACATGACCTGAGCCGAAACCAAGAGTTGAACGCTTAACAGACTGAGCCACCTAGGTGCCCCTCATTTTTTAAAGTTACATTTGGTATTCATGTGTTTATTTCTTATTTTATGATATGGAAAAATGACATCTGTGGGGCATTTTTATTCCCCAAATACAGCAAATATTCTGTGAAACATTATGATGTTCATTGTTATCTTTTGAAGCTTCTGATTTTCCTTCTCTTCATTGACTTATTCTTTCTGGTTATAAAACAGCTAAATTAAAATACAAGTTTATGACAAATCCCTCTTAAATTCCATATACAAAATTAGTATTCTTTCAGGCACTGATAATAATGGAAATCCCTATGGGGCTCCTGGGTGGCTCGGTTGGTTGAGCATCTGACTTTAGCTCGAGTCATGATCTCCTAGTTCGTGAGTTCAAGCCCCACATAGGATTCACCGCTGTCAGCTCAGACCCTGCTTCAGATCTTCTGTCTCCCTCTCTCTGCCTGCCCCACTTGTGCTCTCTCAAAAATAAATAAACATTTAAATAATAATAATAATTGGAATCTGTAGTAAATGTATCATTAAAATCTTATTAATTCATTACAGAGTTCACTTAGCTTATCTCAAAATGCAATCTTCAGCCTACCTGAGGGTGCAGCAGTTAAAATGCAGATTCAGGACTTCATCTCAGAAGTTCAGATTCAGTAGTCCAGACCTGACCCAGGAATCTGGTTTTTCTCTCAAAGTAGCCAACAAGTAGCACTCTTACAAACATCTTTTACACATGTGTGCTTACTCAGCTTGACTGAGCTATAATTCACAAACAAAATTGTAATATATTTAAAGTATATAAAGTGATTTGATATGTGTATACATTGTGAAAGGATTCCCACATTTGACTTTATTAACACATCCATCACCTCATATATTTACCTTCTCCCCCCCACCCCCTTTGGTGAGAACACTTCTACTCTCGGCAAGTTTCAATCGTACAATACAATTTAACAGCTATAGTGACCAGGTTATACTTTAGATCCTCAGACCTTATTCATCTTATAACTGAAGGCTTGTGTTCTTTACCGACCTCTGTCCACGCCCCCTACCCTCCTGGCAACCACCATCCTGCTCTCTGTTTATATGGGTTTGATTTTTTTCCTTTAGTTCCACACATAAGTGATACCGTGCAGTATTTGTCTTTATCTGACTTATTTCACTCAGCACAATGCCCTCCCGGCCCACCAATGTTATTACAAATGGCAAGATTTGCTTTTTTTTTTTTTTTTAAAGACTAAATAATATTCCATTGTAGATTTAGAGATATAGATATAGATATATAGACATAGACATAGATATACAGATATCTCTTATCACCTGCTGATGGAAACTTAGGTTTATCCATACTTCAGCTATTGTGAATAATGTTGCTATGAGCATGGGAGTGCATATATCTCTTCAAGACAATGATTACATTTCCTTTGAATATACATACCCAAAAGTGGGATTACTGGGCCACACGTTAGTTATATTTTTAATTTTTTGAGGGAAACTCCATATTGCTTTCCACAGTGGCTGCATCAGTTTACATCCTACCAACAGTGCTCAAGGATTCCCTTTTCCTCCATATCTCACTAGCAATGAGGGAAATGGGGAGAGGTCAGTAAAGACAAGTCTTTTTGGTAATAGAGATCCTAACAGGTGTGAAGTGATATCTCATTGTGGTTTTGATTTGTATTTCCCGGATGATTAATGATATTGAGTATCTTTTCAGATGTTGGCCATTTGTTATGTCTTCTTTGGGTCTTTTGCCCATTTTTTATGTGGGTTTGTTTTTTGTTTTTGTTTCTTTGTTTTTGTTTTGTTGTTGTTGTTGTTCTTTTGTTTCCATTTTTGTTTTGCTATGTAACTGAGTTCCTTGTATATTTTGGATATTACCCCCTTATTGGATGTGTGTTTTGTAAATATTTTCTCCTATTCTGTGGGCTGCCTTTTCATTTTGTTGATTGTTTCCTTTGCTGTGCAGATTTTTAGTTTGATGTGGTCCCTCCTGTTAAGTTTTGCTTTTGTTTCCTTTGATTTTGGTGTCAAATCCAAAAAATCATTGCCAAGACCAATGCCAAGGACATTTATCAATGCTACTCACAGATCATGTAATTCAAAGGAAATGATGGAAATCATGAAAGATTTCAAAAGGAGATAAAGAAATCTATTATTTCTTCCTATCTATTATTATTTATCCAAACTAAAGAAGAAATCCTGGTGATAAAATGCATCACATTTTCATAAACTGATGCCACCTGAGAGGAGACTGAAGCTGCAATTCTAGAGCATAAAGTGGATGAAGGCAAGAGAAGAAAGTTATACGGTCATGGGAATAGATGACCTATAGTGCCTTTTGGGGGATCACCCCTGGTACCAGTTATGGTATTTGGTCAGATGGTATTTTGTAACTAACCAGAGGTTTAACACTATTCTAGGACCAACTCTGATCAGCCCAATTTGAACTGGGATTAAAAACATTAAAAAAAATATTATGTCTGTATTAGATATATCAGTCATCTTTCCATTCACAGCCTATTCTAAGAGAATCTGCCTTCTAGCCTTTGGCCATGACTATTCTAAAAGACTCTGCCTTTGGTCATGCTTGTCTCAGGTGACTCTGCTTTCCTGGCTACAACTGATTGAACCAGGGGTAGACATCTGATTCAGCCTGAGCCAATTAGATGTTCTCATGTCAGAAGTTGAATGAGAACACAGAGATTGAGACTAGTCAAATTGTGCAGAGGAGCTCTTAGCCATGAAGGATTGGGGCAAATATGATACCATGGCAAATCAAAGTCTCAGAGGAGAATTACAGGGGAGTGAACTTCCAAAGCTTTGGAAAGATCAGAAATGGGGATGTAGAGGAGATGGAACAAGTGGGCATACCCAGAGGAACAGAGATGAGAAAAAGTAGTTTTTGGACGGCCAGCTACTTCCTGTGAAATAGGACTCTACCTTCTGAAATTAGATTCCCTGATATTCCCTGCATCCCTTCAATAAATAACCTTCCCACACATGGTGAGAGAGTTAAGTCGAGGGGGTTTCTGCTGCCATTGGCAGAGATCCCTAAGCAAGACTATCTGAGCTTATCAGCCACAGTTTTCAGAGTTAACTAGGAAGGAAGCACACATCCTGTGAATGTGCTCAAGACTGCAGGGCTTCCTGTGGGATGCACGTCGAGTGTTGAAGCTCAGCCTGATGGGCTGGCCCTTTGTGACAGTGCAGTGACGGTGCAAAGGTGACACTTTTTGCAGCGACGGTCAGCATTAAGGGATACTGCTGCACAGTGGGCTGAGATTTTTCTTTACTGTTTTCTTACTACCTCCACTCCTTTGCTCCAAAGACTAGTAAGAACCTCAAGGGAACTAGGATGAAAGTGATGTATCTGCCAGAGCACCAACTGCTAGGTTGTTTTCCGAAAAAATGTTTTTAAGAGATACAGATCATATTAATATGTGGCAGAGTTTGCTAATTGTCCTCTCAACATCCTTTGTCTTCCATACTAATGACAGTTTAAGCTACATCTAAATATAGCTAAAGACAGCATAGTAAATGGAATGTAAGCAGAATGACATATGCAACTTCTGGGTCAGGTGTTTTCTTCACTCTTTTTCCTTCAAAGTGAGCTTGGAATCAGGATGTGCTGGTGAGCTCTTTTCGGGGCACAAAAATGAAGCCAAATCTCTAAGGCTGGAAAACCAACAAGACGGACAGAGTTGATTCTCTATATTATAGAGCCACCACTTTGGTATCTTTATTTTTGAGTCTTTTGTTTCAACAACCTAGGCAGTATCCTAAATAAGGCCATCATTGTGCAGACCTTTCAGATGATTCTCTCCCCATTTACTGGAACCTGACATAAATCTAAGGGAAGAGCACAGAACATGTTTGAAGAGATGGTAGGTATGCACAGTAAATCCGTATCAGGGGCAAGAAACAGAGCCCCGGGAGGTGAAATAGATCCACTGAGATTTTAACAGGATCTTAGAATAAAGAGAATATTTAAGAATACTTAGGGATGTGCTAGCTAGAGGGGTGGGGAGGTGGGCAAAATGAGTGACGGGCATTAAGGAGGGTTAGAATAAAGAGAATATTTAAGAATACTTAGGGATGTGCTAGCTAGAGGGGTGGGCAGGTGGGCAAAATGAGTGACGGGCATTAAGGAGGGCTCTTGTTGGGATGAGCACTGGGTGTTATATGTAAGTGATGAACCACTGGTTCTACTCCTGAAACCAATACTACACTGCGAACTAACTTGAAATTAAATAAACTAAAAAAAAGAAAAAAAGAATATTTAGGAAAGCAGAAACTCTAAGTATTTTCTAAGAATACATAGGAAAGTTACACAAAATATTTGCATAGCTATTCTCAGTTTTCCCTTAAAATTATGATCACTGCATATTTCCCAATAAGTATACTTGTGTTTGTAACATTATCTCCTGCTTTTGTGGTCAGCTTGTGCTCAGCTTAATGTTTCAACCCAGCCCAAGGCCTTATACACAGTTGATACTCAATAAATATTTGGGTATTTACAGAGTCAGATGGAGTCCCATATGACTGCAGCTCTTACTAGTAAATGTAGCTTGCAAAATCAACTGACATTAGCCTCAGTCTGTACCACACGATGTACCAGGATATGTTTAAATATGCCTTCAAGAATTTATTGCATTCATCTTAAAGAATTTGGAAGTTACTTAAAATGTATCTTTTACAATACCTACTCTTGAAAGAAGGAGAAAGGGGGGGGGGGGGCTCTAATGAAAAGGTATAATCTCATCAACTTACTGGCAAATACAACATGGAGTGATGTTGCTCTGGCCAGGATATTTCATCCCAGGAAATAATTCTTTCTAGCAGCTTCTCTGGGGGTCCTACTCAGAAAAGAGGCTTGACCCAAAAAAAGCTATTGAATGATAGTGGATAACAGTTTAAAAAAACCCAGTTAACTCTAAAGAATGGAGATGGTCAATCTAAATACAAAAAGTTTCTGATAAGAAAAATAAAACTTACAAAACTGAATAATAAAGATTGATTTCATATATAATCTTCAGCTACAACAGTTTCTCCTTATCTCTCTTATCTAACCATAATATTAAATGAAAAGTCATATTATTGTTCATAGTAATAATTCTATTAGTAAGTAATTATAAGTCTATTATAAAAAGAATTTTATGTTTCTACTCCTTTGTTAACAGAAAGTGAATTTTTCTCTTAAAAAGTGAGAGTTATGTTTAACAGGGGGGCTTTACTTACTTACGCACTTTATAGAAAGTAGGGCCACCAAAGGCTCTAATGGATCTTGAGAAAGAGAGATGGAGAGAGGGTCAGAGAGAGAGAGAACACTTTGGAACTCACAGTAGTCTCTATAGGAAAGGATCAGGTGAGAGAGAGGCTGCCCCCTAATTTCTTTGGGGGTTACCTAACGTGGGCAGGGAACTCACTCTGCAGAGTTGCAAGTTAAAGTGTCCAGACACAGACACTTCAGGAGTTAAGTAGTGTCACATTAAATGTTACCTGGTCCAGTGCCACATAAGTCGACAACAGAGCATTAAGAGCTAAAAGCTGTAAGAAACGTGTCAACATAAAATTTGACACTGTGAGCTCTATAAAAATGGAAAGCAAGTCCACACCGTTTAGAAATTCATTGAAAGGATTATAACACCAGCAAAGAGAGAATCCCTCAGTTCACTTCACTCTTTCTTTACTTAGAACAGCATAGATACTGACTTGCAAGGGACCTAATCCAACAACAGCAATGAGGACAGCGATGGTTGGCTAAGCATAAAATGTGAGGCAGTGACCCCCACAGGTCATGCCAAGGTCAGTACACATCTGAAGAGAGCCAGCAGCGCAGCTGTGCAAAGGCAACCAGGCAGAGAACAGAGATGAAATTCTTTCAATGTCTATCAAACAGATCAAAGTTTACTCTTCTCGAACCTGCCAAGGGAAAGTAGAAAGTTTGAGTGCCAGGAGGATTGGGGCACCAGCATTGACAGGGGTTGCTCAGAGCCAGCAATTCCTGTTGTCATGGCATCTACCCCTTGGGTTATACCCCTTCAAGCTGCTGTAGGACATGAGGCTACGTACTGATTGCAGCAAGCTTTAATGAAATTTTTTAATGTAAGATGGTTCACTCTTAATCCAAAAAAAGCCCCCCACTCAAAAAAACCTGTTGAAAATCTTTTCTCATGCTGGCTTTTACTGTAATTCAACTCCTGGAATTAGAAATAATTTTAGTATTATGATAAAGGATCCTGGTTTTGTTAGCATAGAAATTACATTTTGTCTCGGTTCCTTAGTTTAATGTATATCAAACTTATAAAAGTCAACAGCTACCACTTGACATTAAAAGTTTTATAAATTCATTTTGAATTCAGTGAATAGTGAGAACTTAGTGAATAACTACTTGGCTTTTGAATAGTTTTAGAAACTAAAGCACTAAAATATGTTAAAAGCAAAGGCAAATAGCAAGATACTATGTATAAATATAAAAGCAACATTATCAGTAACATAGATAGCCTTGTTTTTTCACATAGACAAGATCCAGTTTCTGTGGCCTTAACTATAACTTTCTACAGTAAAGAATATGGTGCATATATTATAATGCATGTGGGAGTAGTTGTCAAAAGAAGTCTGTTCTATTCAACAATTCTCTGGGTGGAAAAAAAACCTGACTTGGCATTCAAATCAGTCTTTTAATATTCATTACCTATTTATATGTATGTTATAAATTTCTTATAGTGGTCAGGAAGCCAAGTTTCAATGGACCTATAAAAATTGATCAGTGGCTCTCTCTGAGAGGCATGATGGAGAATATCTGATATCCTAGGAGGAATGGAAGGTCCCATGGAATACTGCAGTCTCTTTAGCACAATAGTTGTTTCCTCTCAATATTATTTCTGCATTATTTTTCCTCCTTACCAACCTCATCCCCAAGCATTCAGAAGACAATATGGACTCAGGAATAGAAATTATTTTACAGAATAGTGAGTTTGGGGTATTTTTCTTTTTGCTTTAAAATGCAAGTGGTTAGGGGCGCCTGGGTGGCGCAGTCGGTTAAGCGTCCGACTTCAGCCAGGTCATGATCTTGCGGTCCGTGAGTTCGAGCCCCGCGTCAGGCTCTGGGCTGATGGCTCGGAGCCTGGAGCCCGTTTCCGATTCTGTGTCTCCCTCTCTCTCTGCCCCTCCCCCGTTCATGCTCTGTCTCTCTCTGTCCCAAAAATAAATAAAAACCGTTGAAAAAAAAATTTTTTTAAATGCAAGTGGTTATAAATATAGATAAGATTTAAGTCAAAATTAGCTGATCATTTTCTACACAGGTTGATCCAAAGTATATTTTGTTTCGTTAGATTTTGGGGTCTTCATTTCTGCCATCACAGACTTCAAATGAGTAATAATATAAGGAATAGTTTTCTGAAATATGCAAACGAACACAATTAAAAGGAGGAGTATATTTCTTTAGAATGGATTAGTTAAGAGGATTTATGGAATACCTCCAGTGGCAATCTTTCTAGGTAAAACAGGAAAACTATTTTTCCAAGATGGTTTAGATTTAATTTTACTAAAGACAGAAAGATAAAGAAACGATCAAAATCTCCTTTATTCATTGACCTAGTATTTGTGTTGATATATTTGAAAATAAAAGAAACTGATTTTGATAAAACCTGTGTTTCCTCATACTGTTAATGAAGCCCTTTTCCTAACGCACTAAATATGGAAATCACACTTGGTTGAGCTTGTAGGATGATCAGTAGCAACGAGGAGATGGTGGGGGAAAGAAAAGAACACAGAGCAGCACTGATGCATTAAATATTTCTTTTTTAGGAAGCTAGCATCTCTTTCAAACGATGTTGATGTCTTCTTCACTCACCCAAAAAATCTGCTCATTTAATAGAATTCACCAACCCATCTAGTGGTGTTATCCACCCATGGGTGCTCTGAAACTCACAAATTATATAATGATGTGTTTAAGAGGGAAAGTGAAAATTGGCCTATATCCATAGAACTAACTCCCAAACTCTCTTACCTTCTTTTATGCTTTACCACCAGGTCTCTGCCCCCATTTATTTTGCAAGTCCAGCTCTGTTTCCCTTCTAGTTTGTTGCATCTTTGGCTCTGCTGGTTGTCCAGACTTTGCTTCCTGTTCTCTCCGGCTATGGCAGGATGTAACCACAGACTTGTAATTCAGATCACTTTCCAGTGGCCTCACAAGACTCTCCTGCCCACGCTATATGTGTCTTGTTCTCAACGAAGGCCCAGAATGGAGTGGGCCAAAAGAATAGGCTGGAACCATTATGACTTCAAGTTCTGAAGCTCCGAGATAAACATAAAGAATTTCCTGCTCGATGTTAGCTACAAAGAAAAATATCTCCAGCAACAAGGATGAAACAGCTTTTCTTTTATGCACCCTCTGCAAAGAAAAGATGCTTGAACAATATTTATACTTTTAGAACCACCAAGTCCAGCTGGTATACAAACTGGGTCCTTTAGTTCCTACCTACATTTTTGTCTTTCTTCCTAGTTTTGCATTTCAGTCTGGTAGGAGGCATGGCTTAAAAGGAATCCTTGAAAAAAGGCACGAAAACAAAAGAAAAAGTTAAGAGAAAAAAGTCCAAGTGAGGAGAATAGAGAAAAATAGTTTTGAAATGAGTAAACATTTTGAAATATGGGAAAGGCTAATTACTAAAACTATGTGGATTGGAAAGGAAATCATTGAAAGGAAAAAGTGTAATGTCAATAAAACCAAATTTTTCACTTGTCAAAATAGTACTGAAGATGAAGCATGACAAATATTCCAATATACCTTCCCTAATAGAATTACAATATTCTATGGGAATGCCCCACCAATATCAGATGTTCAAAGTCATGTCTGGTTAGACATCAGAAAGCCATGAGAGAGCCACTGGTTAATTTCTGTAAATTCAGCAATCTGCTGAGTATGGTATTTGGGGCCCTTTGCAATCTGAACCCCAAATTGTCTGTACTGTACAGGGTAATATGATGGTTAATTTTATCTGTCATCTTGGCTAGGCTGTAGTCCCCAGATATTTGGTCAACAATTATCTTGGATGTTTCTGTGAAGGTGTTTTTTTGGATGAGATTTAACATTTAAATTGGACTTCGAATAAAGCAGATTACCCTCCATAACATGGGTGGACATCATCTAATCAGTTGAAGGCCTTACTAGAACAAAGACTGACCTTTTCTGAACAAGAAGGAATTCTGCCAGCAGACTGCATTTGGACTTGAACTGCAACTCTTTCCTGGGTCTCTAGACCACCGGCCTACTCTGCAGATTTTGGACTTACCAAACCTCCATGATCATGGTTGCTAATTCCTTGGAATAAATTCCCCTTTCTCTCTCTCCATATAGAGATAAATGTAGATATAGATGGAGTTGCATCCTTTTGGTTCTGTTTCTCTGAAGAAACTTGCCTAACACAGGTAGTGATAAGATCTGGATTCTAGAACTGAAAATAGGGTTCAGAATCTGGCTCTGCCACTTACCGTTTAACACATGATGGGAAAGTTACTTTACCTTTCTAAGCCTGTTTCCTCATCTTTAAAATGGGAATAACAATAACTCCCTTAATTCTGTATTCTTTTGTTTCTGTTTTTCCCTTGCCTGTCATAAGTTTGTTCCTGTCTACTGAGCTAAACCTTACTCTTCTTTCCATACCTGTGATGGTCCTAAAAATATGTTCACAAATTCTTTGATGCTCTTCAAGTTTAATTCCCTTCTCCTTAAGTATGGCCTGGTTTTAGTGAGTTGCTTCTAACTAGTAGAAGAATATGGCAGAAGTGACGGTACATCATTTCCCAGTTTAGGTTATAAAATGACTGCAGCTTCCACCTTGGTATTCTGATTCTCTGTTTCTGTTTGCCTCTGTCTCTCTCATCACTTGTATGAGGGAGCTAACATGAACAGCCCTTTGGAGAGGCCCTGTGGCAAGAAACTGAAGCCTCCTGACTACAGCCACACGATGAACTTGCAAGCAGGTTCTCCAGGCCCCTCATGGCATCAGCTCCAGCCAACAACTTCCCTGTAGTCTCATTAGAAACCCTGAATTAGAACTACCCAGCTAAGATACTCCTGGATCTTGAGCCTCCAAGACTGTGTAAGACCCTAAATACTTGTTTTATACGGCTGTTATTTTGTAAATATAAATTTGATACACAGCAAATAATGCCACATTCAAGTTTATAAAAGCACCCCTGATCAACAGAATTTCTCCTCTGTTTACCCATAGCATTCTGCATAAAACTATTATAACATGTTATATGAATAATGTTCGTTAATGCGATTGTCTCACTTGCATGGCTGAGAGCTGCTTGAGGGTGGCCATCTTTAACTGTATTAAGTGTAAAAAAAAAAAAAAATCACACTCAAGCCTGGCACATAAAGGACTCTTACAATAGTTAGCCTGTTAGTGTCTCCAGTGTCATACGTTGATCTAAGTAAGTCTTTTGCAAATATTTTCCCGTTTAATCCTCATAAAAACCACGAGACATATTATTACCCTCATTTTACAGATGATGAAACTGAGGTCAAGTTATAGAGAAGCTGATTAACTTGCTCACAGGCACACAGCTAGTAAATGTTGCTGAATTACAGAATGAATGAATATGTTTCTTACAAACAGGACCATGTATGACTCACCTTCCATACAGTGCCTAGCCCAATATGCGACTGGGACTCAGTATTTACTAAATCACCGTCTGGTAATAAAAGTAGCTTAGCTATGTGAGAAAGAAGTTTTGGAAACCCTGATTGTGGATAATTTCAATTGATTCCCCAAATAGTTCTTTTCCTTTACTTATAAGAAGAAGGGTTGCAGTAAACAGATGTTGTGATGAGACTAAAACTTTGGAAGATATTTACCTCTCTGTCCATACATCCCCCATAAATGTTTGACAAGAAACAATATGTATTGGTAGTTTGATTATATTAGATATGTTTAAAAAGATTTTTTTCCCTGAAGTTACTAAATTTGGTCGTTCAAGATTCAAAACAGTTTGTGAAAGAGTAAAGTGGTGGCATTTGAATGGTGTATTTTTGTTCCAACAAGAACAACAAAAGAATATTTGTACTGAAGACTCTTTGACTTACAAATTTAAAATAGGTGACTGCTGTTTGACTTCTGAGGCCCTTCTTAATGAAGCATGCAACCAATGATCCCTTTGGGTGAGGTCTTTCTAAATAAGCACCTGAATATGAAAAACCTAAACTAAAGCCAGCTTGCCTTCAGAGTTGGTCAGTCTGGAAAGCGGCTTGTGGCTTCCTATTTTTGAATTTTTGACTTGTTTTGTCTGAGCCCTTTCTCCCCACTTACTAGTAAGTAGGAGGTCTTTATATTATTTGATTTCTCTTGATGTCTATTTGGGAGGTTTATTCCTCTTACATTCTGTCACCATAGTGATTAATGAAAACATATTTTGGAAGCTGTAAAAAGGATCCTTAAGTGTAAGCAGATGCTAAAGATAAGTGGTTATAGTGGAAATAAATCATTTCCTTGGTTCCTGTAGGCCTCAGTATTTCTCCCTCAAGACAGTACCTTCATAAATCTTCTGCTGGGAACATTATCCTAAAAGTTTCATTTAAGACAAAGGAGACCAGAAATTTCTGTCATTAAAGATTTAATAGCCTGTCTTCTATACTCATAAAAATGTAAGCAGTGTACTTCTAATTATTTTTCTTTAAAGATTAAGGACGGCAAACCATTTTCTGCTCATCAACTTGATTCCCTTCAGTTGTCTCACTTTACACTATTTTGCATTTCCGAACAGAGCCTTTCTTATGACAGTAACACTGTTTCTCAGGTGTTTCCCTACTCTACCACTCTGCATTTGGAGCAAGGCAGGTTTATTATTTCAAGATTCAATATTCCAGTCATGAACTAAAACAGGTCTAAGAAAATTTAATAACCCCCTTTTAAGCAGAAATCAACTCTCTAGAAATACAAATATAAACTGCTAACTAAAAACTTAAAAAAAAATTATGTGTTCTAAGATTAAAGGCAAGACAAAAATAACCAGAGGGTTAGTATTTTTGTTCAAAGATTTAATGTAGGCCAGAAATATCCACAGGGTGAGGCAGGAAAGGGTAGTAATTGGAAGCACACCAGGCTCCAGAGTTAGACATCCTAGGTCTGAATCCTGGCTATGCCTCTTCACGCCTGCAGATTTACTTTACCTCCTTATCTTCTGTAAAATGGGGACAACAAAAAATACCTACTATCGAGGAGGAGGAGTGCTGTGGGAATAAAAATGAGAGAATGCAACATGAGTGCACTGCCTGTACATAGTAATCAATGTATTTTAGTTATCATTATTTTCAAGTGCCATATGGAAAGATATTTATTTTTACTATTAGGACAAAAGGGAAACATTTCTAAAAAGACTGAAAAAAATGAAAAACGATGAATTTCTTGCCAATACATAGATATTAATATATTTACTTCATATGCCTTATTTCTTTTCTAAGGGAACTTCAAAGGCTTTCCTTTTTTACAACTATACTCACTGTAAAAGCAATTTCACAATTATTAAGAAAATAGAGATGTTGATTGCAAGGTCTTATGGGTGAACAGGGTAGAAGAAAGTTGATAGTTTTTGTTGGGACAACTGAAACTTGTTCTTACCACCTATTAATTACTTGAAATTCCGTTTATAGTATTGTAGATTAAATTGTCACTGGCACTCTGACAGACAGTAAGACAGTTTTAATAAACATAAAGTTCAAAAGGGTTAAGTACATAATGAAGTAGAAGCTCTTAAATGTTCCCAGTTACATTTTAATTGGTTTAACCCCTCTGCCAAATGGCCTGGCAAATTGGTATTCATCAAAAGCCATGAAGCTGTAAGTACTATTGGACCCAGTAATAACCCAAAAAAGGTCACAAATGAAGATGTTAATTGGATTCTTTTTGTTTCTTTCATTTTTTTTGACAACTGCATTATTGATATATAATTCACATTTCATTCCATTCAATTAAATGTACAATTCAATAGTTTTAAGTATATTCGGAGTTGTGCAACCATCATCACAATCAATTTTTAGAACATTTTCCTCAAAAGGAAACCCAACATCCTTTGGCTATCGTCTCCCTATTCCATCTTTGCAACCAGTGCTAAGCAACACTAATCCTTTATGCCTGTATAGATTTTCCTATTCTGGACATTTCATATAAATGGAGTCATTACACTAAGTGAAAGAAACCAGGCACAAAAGACAACATACGTTTTCAAGGATCATCCATGTTACATCATATATCAGTACCTCCTTTTTTATGGCCAAATATCCCATTGTTTAGATGTACCACATTTAATCTATACATTTATCAGTTGGTGGACACTTGTGATATTTCACTTTTTTGGCTATTATGAATAATACTGTTATGAATATTCATGGACAGGTGTTTTTTTAATTAAAAATTTTATTTTTATAGTAATCTCTACATCCAACGTGGGGCTTGAACTCACAACCCTGAGATCAAGGGTTGCATGCCCTACTGACTGAGCCTGCCAGGTGCTCCCCATGAACAAGTTTTTGCTTGGGCATGTTCTCATTTTTCCTGGCTACATATCTAGAAGTAAAATTTATCATGATTCTTACAGGAATGAAAATCATGGTCCAACAATGTAATTATGCTGTGCTCCCAAAGGTATTATGCAGAAGTGTTACACTCTCAAAAGTATTCTGCAGAAAAATGTTTCCCATGTAGAAGGAAAACCACATAGTAATATGGGAAAAGGCCACATGAAGTGAAAAAAAAAGCAGGATACAACTCACTTAAAATCCTTCCTGGGCTTCCCATTCTCTGCTCTGTCCTATGGACCTGTGGTCCTCGGTTCTCTCCCCCTCAATTCTCAAGACAGCTATATATACTACCTTTCAGAGATTTTTAGAACATCTCAGCTTCAGACCCTTTGTACATGTTGTTTCATCTGCCTGTATCACTTTTTCCCCACTTCTTTGCCTAGTGGTTTCAAGTCTCATCTTAAATGTCACTTCCTCAGAGAAACCTTCTCTGATATCCCTAACTAGGCTAAGGTTAAGTGTTTCCATTGCAGTCTGCAATTTTCCATCTTAATACTTTTGAATCTGGTAATTTTTTAGTAATCAAATATTGAGAGGTTATTAAAGGGACAGGGACACAGGGTGAAACAAAATATGCAAGATCCCTGTCATCCTAGATCTTGTATTTTAGGGTGGGAATACATCTATATCTATACAACTCAATATACTGGGTAATTTTATTCTTCATTTCATTTTATTTTATTCCAGTGTAGTTAACATACAGTGTTATATCAGTTTCTGGTGTATAATATATTCAACAGTTCTATGTATTACTCAGTGCTCACCCAGTTAAGTGTACTATTAATCCCCTTCACCTATTTCCCCCATCCCCCCCCCCACCTCCCTCTGGTAATTCATTTGTTTGTTCTTATAGCTGAGTCTGTTTTTTATTTGTCTTTTTTTGTTAGCTGTTTAGTATCTTAAATACCACACAAGGGATATATGTCTTTCTCTGATTAGCTTATTTCACTTAGCATTATACTCCATAAATCCAACTATGTTGTTGTAAATGGCAAGTTCATTTTTTATGGCTGCATAATACTCCATTGTGTGTGTGTGTGTATACACTATATCTTCTTTACCCACTCACCTATCAATGGACAGGTGGGGTGCTTCCATAGTTTGGCTATCGTAAATAATGCTGCAATAAACACATGGGTGCATATATCCCTTCAAATTAGTGTTTTGTAATCTTTGGGTAAAAATGTACTGAGTAATTTTAGATAGTGATAATCAGATTAATGTTTATCCTGTTTGGATTGTACACTCCATGAAGGCAGGAGCTATTTCTGTCTTGGTTACTTCCAGTTTGCTAGACCTTAGCACTGAGTCTAAGTGCTGAATATGCTCAATATAATTTTTGTCAATGACTGGTAAAATAGGCCTATAAAAAATAGGAGCTACTCCTGTAAATAGTTGACTTTGAGGGCTTTTTTTTCCTTTCTGTAATTTCACATATTCTTTCTATAATTGCAGCAACTAAAAGATGAGCCCAAAATTATCATAGGTGAATGAAAGAACCTCAAATAAAACACATTTATATGTCCCCACACACTCATTAAAGACCTGGTAATAAAACCTACTCAAATACTCAGATGTGTTGGTTAAGTGTATAGAATTCCCTTGGCGCATTACCAAGAAGGTTCCCCACCATCAGGAGTATAATTTACGGTTGTAAAAGACGACTTTAGCACCCAAGAAGGTGCTTATGGATGTGAACCTCCGAACTGCCAGATTTCTAAAGCCCTTGAGAATCTACCTCCATCCACTATGCGCCACAGAGAAAAACCGCAATTCTACTTATACGTAATTGTCAGACACTTTTTTGCGAGGTCAACAAAGAATGCAAGATCTTTACACAACAGAGTACCAGCCCCTTCCCAATAAACCCTTCTTACAAGCTCTAGAGACCTATTAGGTTGGATAAAATCAGGTAGCTCTGGGGTCGTCCAGGAGAGCATCCAGACAAAACCCCACCCCCCAAGCGGAGCTCTCAGCCGCTTCTTTCTTCCCCGGGGCGCATGCGCAGCGCACTCTCCGGCCACCGCACGCCTCTGCCAGCGAGTGGAGAGCTCTTACGTCACCGTGAAGCTGATGATGTGCCCTTCCGCTTCTCCAAGGAAAATGAGTCCGTGCACTTTTGACCTCCCTTGGCATACAGAAAATGTCTTCCTTTCTTCCACCCCAGTGCTAAAGCCTTCTCCCTCCCGTCTCCAACAGCTCAGCTTTTTTTTGCCGGGCTCCTCTGTACGTTCGTAGGACGAGGAAGGCGGCGGAGAGGAAAAACGACAGAGCACGAGACCAGTTCAGCCTTGTTTACAGGGAGTGAGCAAGAATAGGAATCGGTCCGCGAGGGCGGAGCCGAGGAACCGGCACTTCTTCCTTCCCTCCCCTCCCTCCCCAGCCTTCCCCGCGAGCGGACGCGGCAGCGCTTCTGTCTCGCTTTTTCTTATTTTCCCCCCCTTCCCCTTTTTTTTCCTTTTTCTCCCCTTCCCCCCTTTTCACCATTTCCCCTCGGAGGCGCTTCCCCCGGGCAGGGGCAGAGCCGGTCTCACCCCCCGCCTCTCCCCGGCCCCCGCCGCCCTATGGCGAGAGGGAACCCCCTCCCCACCTGGGCACTAGCGGCGGCGGTTGGAGGAGTGGGACCGGCGGTGGCCGCGGCAGCCTCAGGTCCGGGGAAGTCATGGAACTAATTCGCTGACCCACCGGCCACAGCCGTGCGTCCCGCTCGATCGCCAGCGCCCGCGCTCCCCCGGCCCGGTTCCCCCTCTTCTCCCTCCTCAGTCGGTCCGGTCCTCGTCCCGCGCGCCCCGCCGACGCGCGCTGAGGAAAATGGGGTGGTAACGGGCCCCCGGATGACCCCGCGTCACCACTGTGAGGCCTACAGCTCCGCCGGGGAGGAGGAGGAGGAGGAGGAAGAGGAGGAGAAGGTGAGGGGGCGGGGGGGGGGGGACTCGCGTCTCCGCGCCCCGCGCTCGCGCCCCGCCCCCCCCGCCCCCATTGCCCCTCCACCCAGTGCCACTCGAAGGGAAGCTCTGGGAGCCGCGCTCCCCGGCTGAGGCCCGGCCCCCGCCTCCCCCTCCAAAAGAAACCTTCGCGACCACCCCCCACTCCGCCCTCTCCACGCCAGAACGGTTCAGCACCTGCCCAGTTTGTAAACGGCACTGCTGTGTTCCCTTTCGGGCTAGTTTTTTGTCAGCGAGGAACTTTTTTGTAGCAGCAGCAAATTGTCTACTTTGGTGCACTGGGCACCTCGAGCCTGTGTAACACACAAAGAAGGAGACACACCCCCACCCTTAGACTTCAACGCTACTGCGGGAGCCAAAGGAAGATAATTGACATTGCAAAGCGGAATGAATGCCAAACGATCCGTTGAACGGCCAGTACTGCGGGCACTCGCGGGAGGGGAATGTTACCCCGGGTGTGAGTGGGTGGGGGAAATTGGAAAGGAGGTGAGCTAGAAAGGCGGGGTTGAAGTACCCGAAATTTTGAAAAGAGGACAGAACGGCCCCCTCTTGAGCTCGAGGTTCCTTTGCAGGTCATTTGGGCAAGGGTTGAGAGTTGGGTAGCAAAGTAGTGGAAGGTGTTCCTGGGGAGGTAGAATGGAGTCACTGAAAGCCTCTGAATGTCAAGCTCAAGTCTTCAGCTTTTTTATTCTCTCAGTGGAGAGCGCCTCAGCGTTTGAGGAGCAGGGTATGATGTTAATAAATAACACTTGTTGAACCTTTTTATCTGACGGCATTGTTCAAAGCAGTTTGCGACTCACTGAAGCCTCAAAAGGACTCGTGGTGAGGCAGGTAGTTCGGGAGCCTTAGTTTATCCAAGAGGAAAACTGAGGGTCCACAGGATGAAGTAATCTACCCTGTAGGTGACAGAGCTAGAGCCGGATGGCCAGAATTCAAACCCGAACAGCCTATGTTGTAGACTCTCTTTACCGAAAAATGCATTTGTTGAAAACATTAACGATAGGATTACCTGCTTCTGCTTTTTCCACGTGATTTGTGGTAGATGAGATAGAAGGTAGTGGACAAATAGGTGAAGAATGAACAGGGTTTAGATTTGCAGATTTGGAACCAGAAGGATGGGAGATTCTGAACTTCTGGACTGGGATAAATTTCTTACTACTGATGTAGAGCAGACTAGTTAGAATCAGCATGTGTGGGGAAGGCACGGTAGCGATGATTTGCAGCGACCGATAACTGGGTTTAAGCGACAGTGTGACTCCCAGTAGGTTAGAATGGAGCTCTACGATGTTTTTTGGTGAAGATTGGAAGCTGAGAGCGTGTACACGTTTTATTCCGATTGTAAAATACTTTAAAAACGAAAGGTACCTTTCTGTACCTTTCTTCATCTTTAAAAATGGGTTTAATAGTAATACCAACTTTGTTAGGTTGTATAAGGATTAAATGAGTTCATATGGTGTAATAAATACTTTGAACAATACCTGGCTGAGTCGTAAGCACTGATTGCTTTTTCTTATTCAGAACTTAAGCATAAGCTATTTATTAGGCATAGTGCTAAACTCTGGAGTGTTTGCTATCAAAGAACTCAGGGTTAGTAGGAGAGACAGGTCTATAACACAGCAGATAAATTCAAAAGTAGGATTATGTCCAAGTACAGATGTGAGAAGGCAGGGTACTATTTACAGACCTGTGCAAATGACAGCTCCATAGAAAGGGAGGTGCCAGCTAGAGAAGGACATTTCAGGTTGAAAGAACAGTGTGTGGAAAGGCATGGAGCTAGGGAAGCAAACAGCAGGCTGTTTTGGAATTACAAGTACCTGCAGTTCTTTATTAGGTTAGGAACATAAAGTCAAAATGGTCACATTAAAATCCCTCTTTTTAGAATAGGAACTTAGTTCCAGAAGTCAGCATCAGTACAGAATTATTTTAATGGAGTCGGTGTTATGGTGATAATAAAGATAAGAATTCTGTGTTAATAAAGTTTCTGTTGTTTATCCAGCCCTGTGCAGCACGTTTTCTTAGAAGAGCAGGAGGCTCTGTATGTAGATTTGTAATCTAGTTTATGCTGTACAGTAGGCATTTTATAAACTATTCACTCATACATTAAGTTATTTGATAAACATGGAGAAAGAAGCAGCAGTGGTAGTTGAAAGAATGGCAAGAGAAATGTGAAACTACTGTAAAGTTAGAAGTGTATGGAATATGCCAACCAAAACAGTCTTTTTGTTTCTTAGTTCCTAGAGACTTCTAGCTGTCTGAGCACTCAAAGTTTTGGATGTAACTAATGGCATAAAATAATAAGATATACATAACCATAAAGTTCTAGTATTTCAAACAGTAAAATTATATTTTAAGTGTTTGTATTTTATTCTTTTTAAAAAAAATTTTTTTAATGTTTATTTTTGAGAAGGAGAGCGCGTTAAGTGAGGGGCAGGGAGAGAGGGAGACACAGAATCCGAAGCAGGCTCCATCCAGGCTCTGAGCTGTCAGCACCGACGGGACATGGGGCTTGAACCCATGAGCAGTGAGATCATGACCTGAGCCGAAGTTGGACGCTCAACAACCTAAGCCATCCAGGCGCCCCTGTATTTTATTCTTCAGCAGGTTTCATTATTCATCTAACTTAATCTATTTTACACATCAGAAAACAAACTTGTACATTATCAGAGAAACAAAACTCAAGTTAATGTTTTCTTCACTGTACCATTATTTGTCTTACTAGAATCTTAAAAAAGGAACCTAAAAGGTGTCCTGGTAATATAAATACTTCCATAACTTGTCTTCTGTTGTGGGGGGGGGGGGGAGGTTTTCCAACATTCTTAACTTGAGAGTAATTTCAAAAAGAAACCCTATTCCTAGATTCATCTGTCATTAATATATCACCCCACTTGTTTTATCATTTATCCTCTCTTTCTTTGTCGCATATATATGTTGCATGCATTATGGCCCTTTACTCCTAAGTATTTTACTGTGTATTTCCCAAAAAATAGGAATATTCTCTTATAGAATCGCAGTAAAGTTATCATTAGTAAGTTTAACATTGATAACATTTTTTAAAAATCTTTTTAAAATGTTTACTTTTTGAGAGGAGAGAGCATGAGGGGCAGAGAGACAGAATCCAAATAGGGTCTAGGCTCTGAGCTATCAGCACAGAGCCTGGCATGGGGCTCAAACTCCCAACCGTGAGATCATGACCTGAGCTCAACCCGACTGAGCCACCCAGGTGACCTTAACATTGATAACATCTACTTTAATTTGTCTGTTCCCATTATGTCAGTTGACCCAGTAATGACTTTTAGCAGTTTATCTTCCCACTACAGGATTGAGTCTACGGTCAGATACTGAACTTCCATTTTTCTGTAGCCTCTGATCTGGAATATTTCTGCAAGTGTCCTCCGTGCTTTTTTCTTTCACTTGGATTATTTATGTCTTATTTTTGAAAGATAAAGGAAGTTTTAACTCTTTATTTTTTGTTACATTCCCCTAGTGTGAACAAAGAATGGTTCCTTTATTTACTCATTTTCATGTGGTGTATTACATAAATTGATTTCCTGAATGTTAAAGCAACTTTGCAGTCCTGGGCTAAATCCCACTTGATTATGGTGTATAATCTTTTTTTTTTTTTTTTTGCTAGTATTTTGTTAAGGAATTCCACATCTGCATTTAGAAGAGATGTTCATGGGGCACCTGGATGGCTCAGTCGGTTAGACGTCTGACTTCGACTCAGGTCATGATCTCATGGTTCATGGGTTCGAGCCCTGCATTGGGCTCTGTGCTGATAGCTCAGAGCCTGGAGCCTGCTTAGAATTCTGTGTCTCTCTCTCTCTGTGCCCCTCCCCTGCTTGCTCTCTGCCTGTCTCTCTCTCTCAAAAATAAATAAAAATTAAAAATTAAAAGAAGAATAGATGTTCATCAATAGTTTTCTAGTGCTATTGTTTTTGCTTCACTGGCCTCATAAAGTAAGTTGAGAAATGCTCTTTATTTTTTGGAGGAGTTTGTGAAGAATTTTTAAAATTTTTCTGCAGATGTTTGGTAGAATTCACTAGTGAAGCCACTTGGGCATAGGCTTTTCTTTGACAATTGTTTGTTTACTGAATCAGTTTCTTGTATGGCTGTTCAGCTTTTTCTGTTTCTTTTGAAGTCCGTTTTGATAATCTGTGGTTCTAGGTGCTTGTCCATTTCATGCAAATTGTCCAATTTATTTGCAAACAATTCATAAAATTTCTTTATAATACCTTTTATTTCTACAGCATAGGTGGTAATGTCTTCTCTTTATTCCTGATTTTAGTACTTTAACCTTTCTGTTTTTTCTTGGTTGGTGTAGCTAAAGGTTTGCCAATTTTGTTGATCTTTTCAAAGAACCAACTTTTGGTTTCATTGATTTTTCTCTGTTTCTCTATTCCTTCATTAATTTCTGCTCATATTTTTTCTGATTTGCTTTTGGTATAGTTTGCTCCACTTGCACCCTATAAGTTTTGGCATATTAGGTTTTCTTTTTCATTCATCTTGAAGTATTTTCTAATTTCCCTCATGATTTCTTCTTTGACCCAGATTCCTTTGTTTTAAAAACAATTGTTAAAGCATCTAAATATTTGAAAGTCTTACTTAGAATCTTAACTGTAGAAGATTGAAGAACAGGAATCTCTTGAATCTGATGTTACTCTTTACATGATTTGATGCTGTGCGTGCATCTCTGTCCCCTATTCATCTGATTTAAAAGTAATTTTCAAAGCAAACATTTTGAGGGAAGAGTAATCACAGGGGCAGCTAGCCATTGGAGAATGTTGAGAAAGTTGGGGGATCCTGGTGAGCCACCCTGTTGGGTATAGCTAATGAAACAGGTAACTTTTGACAAGAGTTAATTATGTACTAAAATGGTAAAGAAGAAGGCTTAGAACCAATGAAGTTTAATCTCCAACTAATATAGGTGTTTTTTCTAAATATCTCTTAACAGATGGTCATCTAGCTTATACTCCATTTCCAAGGTTAATATTTATATCTGCTTCAGATGAAATTATAGTGAGTTTGTTCACCTAATTTTAGAGAATCTGGGAAAACTACCAAGGCAACAAAATTGGAATCTCAGAACACCTCAGCATAATGTAACAATAGTTAGAATCTAATAAGGTGACTCTCCTTCAAGATGACTTTTTTTAAAAAGAAAGAGTATATTTATGGTCCTGAACAAGGTCCCCTCTACCTTCAAAAAAAGGGCACCAAAACTGCACGCACAATGGAGTAGGGCAGGTGAAGAGAATTTGCCTGAGTATACCTTAGTAAGTCTTAAGAGTTTTAGTTGACCATAAATTCTATCTGAATTGATAGTGTGATGCAGACTCCGAAAAAATAGCTAATGATCTTAGACTGTATCAATACTTAAACTGGTGCTAATTTAGAAGAACAAAAATCATGTCATGTGAGGAAACCTTGAACAGTTTTACAGCTATGAAAAAGATGAGTTGGTGGGCATGGTAGCCGCTTTCAAACATTTGAAGGATTGGCTTGTGAAAGATTAGATTTGGGTTTGTTTGTTTTGCTTCTTGGTTGTTTTTGTTTTTTGCCCCAAGGATTGAAACCAGCCTTTGGTTGAGTCCCAGTTTTATCAGGGTTCTATGAGTGATAAAAAGATAATATTGGTAGGTATCATTTCATTATCCTATCGTTTATTATTTCATAAGAGGTATAGTGGGAAGGGATAGAACCTGGTACTGGCACAAAAACAGACACATGAATCAATGGAACAGAATACAGAACCCAGAAATGGAACCACAAATGTGTGGCCAACTAATCTTTGACAATGCAGGAAAGAATATCCAATGGAAAAAAAAAGACAGCAAGTGTTGTTGGGAAAACTGGACAGTAACATGCAGAAGAATGACCACTTTCTTACACTGTACACGAAATAAACTCAAAATGTATGAAAGGCCTAAATGTAAGACAAGAAACCATCAAAATCCTAGAGGAGGACACAGGTAATAACCTCTTTGACTTCTCTGTGGCAACTTCTTACTAGACATGTCTCAGAGGCAAGGAAAACAAAAGCAAAAATGAACCATTGGGACCTCATCAAGATAAAAAGCTGCACAGTGAAAAAAACAACAAAACTAAGAGGCAGCCTACAGAATGGGAGATGATATTTGCAAATGACTATTGGATAAAGGGTTAGTATCCAAAACCTAGGAAGAATTTATCAAACTCAACACCCAAAAAACAAATCTAGTGAAGAAATGGGCAGAAGACATGAACAGACACTTTTTCAGAGAAGACCTTCAGATGACTAACGGACCCATGGAAAGATGCTCAACCTCACTCATCATCAGGGAAATACAAATCAAAACCACAATGAGATACCACCTCACACCTGTCAAAATGGCTAAAATGAACAACTCTGGAAATAACATGTTGACGAGGATGCAGAGAAAGGGGAACACTTTTGCACTGTTGGTGGGAATGCATAGTGGTGCAGATACTCTGGAAAATAGTTTCTCAAAAATACCCAAAAAACAGAAACTACCCTGTGACCCAGCAATTGCACTGCCAGGTATTTATCCAAAGGATACAAAAATGCTGATTTGAAGGGGCACATGCACCCCAATGTTTATAGCAGTACCAACAACAAAGTATGGAAAGAGCCCAAATGTCTATCAACTAATGAATGGATAAAGAAGATGTGGTATATATATACAACAGAATATTTCTCGGCAGTTAAAAAAAAATGGAATCTTGCCATTTGCAACAGTGTGGATGGAACTAGAGTGTATTATGCTAAGCAAAATAAGAGAAAGACAAATAAGATTTCACTCCTATGTGGAATTTAAGAAGTGAAACATGAAAATAGGAGAAGGGAAGGAAAAGTAAGAAAAACAGGGAGGCAAACCACAAGAGACTCCTAAATACAGAGAATAAACTGAGGGTTGCTGGAGGGGAGTTGATTGGGGGGATGGGCTAAATGGGTGATGGACATTAATGAGGGCACTTTTAGGGATGAGCACTGGGTGTTATATGTAAGTGATGAGTCACTTAATTTTCTTAAAACCATTACTATGCTGTAAACTAACTTGGATTTAAATTACAGAAAAGAAAGAGTACCTGGAGTTGAGGATAAGGGTGGCATGGAAATTGAATAAGTTTATTTGTTTTAAAAATTTTTTAATTTTATTTAAAACAAATTTTCATGTCAATTCTAGACATTTAAATTTTTTTTAAATCCCATAAATCTGAAGTGCATACATAATATACACAGTTGAAAAATGAAATCGTTATATAAGGTTTATAATGAAGAACTGCAGTCTCCTGCTTCTGGACTTCTCACCCTTTTCTCACTTTCTTGAGGTGAATCTCTGAGCACTTATCTGTTTCTCTTGTTATTTAAGATATTTTCAAATAACTTGCCCTACTGTTTTTTGATATTTCAGTTTTAGATAATAGTTTTCCTACTGTGACATGTAAAGGGGTGGCTCTCGTTTTACCTTGTAATACCTCTCATCTTCTCAGTGCAGTTTTATCTGTTTGATAAAATCCCTATTTAGTATATTCATTATTATTGTTATGTAAATGTCGATATTATTACGTTTGCCTTCTTGCATAATCTTTTTCTGATGTTAATTACCCTTTCATTTCCTTAGCTTTTATCAAATCTAGTTGAGTCTTGCCACATCTTAGCTTCTCAATCCAATTTTCTTTTTATTTTGAGAGAGACAAAAGGACAGAGTGTGAGTGGGGGAAGGGCAGAGAGAGAGAGAATCCCAAGTAGGCTCTGTGCTGTCAGCACGGGGGGGGGGGTGGGGGGGGGTGGGGTTGTGCTTGATCTCACAAACCTTGAGATAGTGACCTGAGCTGAAATCAAGTCAGATACTTAACCAGCTGAGCCCACGTAGGCACCCCTCAATCCAATTTTCTAAGCATGGTTGTACCTCTCAGTCTCTAGTTTCTTTTTCTTTTCTTTTCTTTTCTTTTCTTTTCTTTTCTTTCTTTTATTCTATTATTTAAAAAAAAAAAAAAACAAAACTTAAAGACCTTTCTCCTGGACTTTCAGTTGCACTGCACTGATCTGGACTGTTGCTCTTTAGACTTGCTTATTTTAGGGTGCCTGTCACTTTATTGTTGAGTTTTCTAGATGATCACTCTCTAGTAGAACTTTCTGCAGTGATACAGATGTTCCTTTTCTGCACTATCTGATGCAGTATCCACAAACTACATGTGGCTATTGAGCATTTGAAATGGGGCAGTTGTGACTGAGGAATTATATTTTAACTTCATTTAATTGTAATATAAATAGTTCTGTGTTAGCGGACACTGTATTGGAAGCACAAATAAAGGCGATTTCATACTGATTATATGGGTATGAGTGGGATATAATGCTATGGATTTCATTTTTTTTTTTAATGAAAGAAAAGGTTAGTAACCTTTATCTGATTAGATTTTTAAGAGGAATATTTGAGATAACTACTTCTAAGAATTACTAGTATGAAAATCCAATGACTTAAAATTTGTTGGCACAATTTGAGATGTAATAATATATTTTCTTCAGAGTCTATAGGTTCTATCAATTATATGTCCATGTTTTTATTGTCTTTACTACTGGGTTTCATATTAAAAGTGAATATGTTTAAGTAACATAATTATTGTAACGTTTTAATGTATTTTAAAGACCTATGAAATCCTATACTGCCTTGTAACATTCTTATTTTGTTTTATGAATTGCTTAATAAGAACAACATATTTGTACAATGCTACATGTACTCTATAATTAAAGAAAAAGCATTGTTTTATATTTGATTTTATAGGTAGCTACATCAAGCTGGGAGGCAGGCAGATCCAAAGGATATCATGAAGTTTCCAGGGCCTTTGGAAAACCAGAGATTGTCTTTCCTGTTGGAAAAGGCAATCTCTAGGGAAGCCCAGATGTGGAAGGTGAATGTGCCGAAAATGCCTACCAATCAGGTAATAATTTTTCTCTTCACTCTAGATAGATGACTTAGAAATAAGTGTACTACTCTCATATAGTGGTGTCTTGACACTGCCTGGGAGAAATACATACTATTAAAGGATATGCTCTATTTTTTATTTAAGAAACTTCTTGTTTCATTCTGAAACAAGAATGAACTTTTTGTTAGCTTTTGTTATCTGAGTTACAGCTTTAAGAAGATACATTTGTTCTCTTTCACTATAGCCCAGTGCTAACACCAATAAGCCTTCTTTATTTCTAGGTATATAGTTAGCTATGGAAGCTGAAATTATCTTTAGTACACAAAAATTGTTCTTTCTTTCTTGAATATTTATAAGGGGTTCAAGTAAGCTACTAAGATAATGCCAATGTTGGATGCTTCTAGAGAGATAGGCTTCTTACCACTCAATTACTATTAGCAATATGCCTTTTCTTTTAGAAATGTATATGCTTCTAACATATAATCCTATTAATGTTTTTTTTTTAACAAATAATTATTCAGTTTATGCACTTCCAAAGCTTATTGTATAAGCTCTTTTTATCCCTAGTATCTTGCATTGTGCTTGGGATAAAGAACAGTGGCCAAGAAATTTTGATCTGTGTAGGTAAATGAATAGCAAATATCTGAGTTCCTCCTTTGTTGGTTTAGGTTAACCTTTGTTTGTAGGTTTTTGAAATCTAAATGCATCTTCTAATTCTAACCTATTTCTGTCATTCTTTGTCACAAGCTGATGAAAAATGTTTTGCATTTATTGTTACTTACTTGTCATTTAGCAGATTGAAATTAGTTATCTGGAGTGTGTTACCATATTTAATCCTTTGAAATAGGTAATAGTCCCTTTGCTCAAGACTTTATAATTATAATTTTTTTTAACGTTTATTTATTTTTGAGGCAGAGAGAGACAGAGCATGAATGGGGGAGGGTCAGAGAGAGAGGGAGACACAGAATCCAAAGCAGGCTCCAGGCTGTAGCTGTCAGCACAGAGCCTGATGCAGGGCTCGAACTCACGGACTTTGAGATTCATGACCTGAGCCAAAATCGGACGCTTAACTGACTGAGCCACCCAGGTGCCCCAGGACTCAAGACTTTAATAAGTAGTAGAGTTATAATTTGAACCTGAGGTAGTTCTCTTCCCATTATACTTTGTTTTCAGTTTTTACTTTTATGTACTTGTGTGATTTTTAATTTTTTTATTACTATTTTTTAAAGTTTATTTTGAGAGAGAGCAAAAGAGTACAAGCTGGGAAGGGGAAGAGAGAGGGAGAGACAGAATCCCAAGCAGGCTCTGCGCCATCAGCACAGAGTCCGATGTGGGGCTCAATCCCATGAAACATGAGATCATGACCTGAGCTGAGATCAAGAGTCGGACTCTTAACCAACTGAGCCACCTAGGCACCCCATCTTGTGTGATTTTTTTTAGATTACTTGGGAATTCAGTCATTCAGTAAATGTTCATTAAGTATCTGTTACATTCTGAGCACTTTAAGCATTGAAGATACATCAGTGAGAAAACTGAAATTCCTGTCCTTATGTTCTGACATTCTGGTATGCCTCAAAGCTTAAATACACCTGGCTTTAGAACCATTTCTTTCTTCCTTCTTCTGCTGTCTCCTTGAGTCAGCATGTAACCAACAATAATATTCTTTTACAACATAGTCTTTAAAGGTGGTACTCTACCAAGATTATAGTATATTGCTATGTTATCACTTAACCTGGCCTATTTCTATAGGTGACTTAGTAAATACTACTGAGGTAATACCAGAGAATAGAACAGTATTAAACTTCTAAGAGGGAATACTTAAGGATTTGCTTTTAGTAACATCAAGTAGAAGCCAAAGTTAATTCTCAAATGTGGATGGGCTTGTTCTGATGGAGATAGGGAATAAGGTAGGGATAAGAGGAAAGAGCTGTAAGGGCTGGAGCCACTTTCTATAGTAACCCCCAAGGACACTTCTGTATTCTAGTTCTAATTTTTTTATTTTCTTCTATCACTCTTCACGGACTGGCTTTTTTACTTCTTTTTCCACTATTACTTCTAATCATGTTTTCCCTTCTTGATTTCTTGCAGAAAAGAAACAGTCTTGTTGTTAAGCCATATACATACTTTGTCCAACTTTTCTAATGTTTTTTTAAGTGCTGGTAAAAATGGAAAAATAAAATATTTTAATTTTCTGCTTTGTGTCTTTCCTTCAGTTTCCTTATGTTTCTTTCTCTACCTAAACTGTACCTCTGGATCACTCTCTTACAGTTCTCTTTTAATCTGCAGCTCGTATCCCCAAGTTCAGAACAGAGTGGTCACACGAGAATGTTATACACCTATCACTCCCTGTGTGTGTGCTCCTACAGCACTTTTTACTTCCCTTATAGCACACAATATTATAATTTCCTAATGATGTGATTGTGAGTTCCTTTGGGCTAGGGTTGTGTTATTTTATTTACTGGCATATAATAGACATATAATATAGTAGTAAACATTTACTGGCATATAATATAGTAGTAAACATCTCATTTCTTTGTAATTATTTCAGGTTAGAGAAGTTCTTTTACATAATAATACGTTCAGTTACACGATAATTTTGTTATATGAATTTGGGGGAAAAATTGAAGACTGGTCAAAGTGACGTGCACTTTCAGATATTCTTTATTTTGCTAAAGTGCTTTTCATATGCAAAGACAAAACTATGCTTGAAGCCGTTACTATAAAGATGGTTTTCATTAGAAGTTTGAAACTCTAAGGAATCTTCAAAGGCCATATAATTATGTAGTTTCCAATACATGATCTCGAGCCACTGGGCTTCTGAGTGTATCAGAGTCACCCAGGAGACTTCTTACAGAGATTCCAGACCTCACTCAGACTTCTTGGGCTTGTGGTGGCAATTATGGAAATATGTATTTTAAAAAGCTTTATAGTTTTATTAACATGAATTAGATTTGGGAATCACTGATTTACTCTAACCACACAGTAGAAAAGTTCTCCTTCTAACATCTCTGGTAAGTGATCCTCTGTTTTGGGTATTTTATTCATTCTACTATGGAAAAACTATAAATTATTGTCAAATTTTTCCTAAATTGAACCTGAAAACTCCTTCTTTCTAGTGGCCACTTACTGGTTCTAGTTTTGTCCACTGGAGCAATACAGAATAAATCTCCTTGTTTTGAGTGGTAGCCCTTTATCTATTCAAAGATGTGTTAAGCCCAAAAAGTCATCTCTTTCTCTTTCTTTCTTTCTTTCTTTCTTTCTTTCTTTCTTTCTTTCTTTCTTTCTTTCTTTTTAATTCAAGTTAGTTAACATACAGTGTAGTCTTGGTTTTAGGAGTAGAACCCAGCGACTCATCTCTTACATATGACACCCAGTGCTCATCACTAAAAGTGTCCTCCTTAGTGCCCATCACCCATTTAACCTATTCCTCTACCCACCTCCCCTCCAGCAACCCTTAGTTTGTTCTCTGTATTTAAGAGTCTCTTACGGTTTGTCTCCCTGTTTTTATCTTATTTTTGCTTCCCTTCCCTTATGTTCATCTGTTGTGTTTCTTAAATTCCACATAGGAGTGAAATCATATATTTGTCTTTCTCTGACTGACTTATTTTGCTTAGCATAATACTTTCTAGTTGCATTCACATTGTTGCAAATGGCAAGATTTCATTTTTTTAATTGCGAGTAATATTTCATTGTATGTATATATGTACACACACCCCACATCTTCTTTATCCATTCGTCAGTTGATGGACATTTGGGCTCTTTCCATACTTTGTTGTTAGTGCTGCTATAAACATTAGAGTGCATGTGCCCCTTCAAATCGGCATTTTTGTATCCTTCGGATAAATACCTGGTAGTGCAATTGCTGGGTTGTAGGGTAGGTCTGTTTTTAATTTTTTGAGGAACCTCCATACTGTTCTCCATAGTGGCTGCACCAGTTTGCGTTCCAAATAGCAGTGCAAAAATGTTCCTCTTTCTCTGCATTCTTGCCACCATGTGTTGTTTCCGGAGTTGTTCATTTTAGCCATTCTGACAGGTGTGAGGTGGTATCTCATTGTGGTTTTGATTTGTATTTCCCTGATGACGAGTGAGGCTGAGCATCTTTTCATGTGTCTGTTAGTCATCTGGATGTCTTCTTTGAAAAAGTGTCTGTTCATGTCTTCTGCCCATTTCTGCACTAGATTATTTGTTTTTTTGGGTGTTGAGTTTGGTAAATTCTTCCTAGATTTTGGATACTAACCCTTTATCCAATAGTCATTTGCAAATATCTTCTCCCATTCTGTAGGCTGCCTCTTAGTTTTGTTGATTGTTTCCTTCACTGTGCGACATCTCTCTTGTTTTTTAACCATTTTTTGATTAAGATTTCTCTCGTACATCTCTCTTGTTTTTTAACCATTTTTTGATTAAGATTTCTCTCGTACCACCCCAGGGTTTCTTTTTCAAGATCTACTCTTTTTAGTGTGTTTCTTAAGTTGTGATCTTTCAGTTGTAGTTAATAATAAGCAATGAAGTGAAACTATTACTTTATCTTGGTTTGATAATTTCATTAAAGCAGCCTAAATTTTGTTTAGTTTAGTTTTGGCAGCAGTGTCATGTTGGCTTATTGAACTTGTTTTTAAAGCCGCCTTTTTTTTTAAAACATTTTTTTAAAATGTTTATTTATATTTGAGAGAGAGAGAGACAGAGGGTGAGAGGGGGGAGGGGCAGACAGAGAGGGAGACCGAATCCGAAGTAGGCTCCAGGTTCTGAGCTGTCAGCACAAAGCCCAATGCATGGCTCGAACTCACAAGCAGTGAGATCATGACCTGAGCCGAAGTCGGATGCTTAACCAACTGAGCCACCCCGGTGCCCCTCCCTCTCTTTAAATACTGCACTGCCTTAGTTATTATAGCATTATAAGTGTTTGGTGGCATAAACTTTGTGTTTTTCTCAAGATTGTGTTGGCTGTTGTTAGCCCTTTGCTCTTTGAATATATTTTAAAATGCACTGGTCAGTTAAAAAGTTTGGGGAGTCAGTTACTGAATCTGTCAGTTTGGGGAGAATTCTTTGTAATATGAGTCTTCCATTTCATGAACATAGACTATCTCTCCATGTTCTTTAAAGTTGGTCCTCCGGAGCATCTGTGTGGCTCAGTCCGTAAAGCATCTGACTTCGGCTCAGGGCATGGTCTCACGGTTCATGAGTTTGAGCCCCTTGTCAGGCTGTGTGCTGACAACTCGGAGCCTGGAGCCTGCTTCAGATTCTCTCTCTCTCTCTCTCTCTCTCTCTCTCTCTGTCTGTCTGTCTCTAGCCCCACTTCCTCTGCTTGCGCTCTGTCTCTCAAAACTGAATAAATGTTAAAAAAAAAAAAATTAAAGTTGGTCCTAAGTTTCTTTTAATAATGGTTGGTAGTTTAGGTTTATTTCTAGATATTTGAGTCTTGGTGAGGCTATTACAAATGGTATTTTAGATTTTTTATTTTTTTAATATGCTGTTTCTGTACACTGGTATATGGAAATAAAATAGCTTTTTATATATTGATTATACTAAATTAGCTTACAGACTGATTTGTATTTTTTTTATTTAAAAAAATTTTAATGTTTATTAGTTTTGAGAGAGAGAGCGCGTGAGCTGGGGAGGGGCAGAGAGAGAGCGAGAGACACAGAATCCAAAGCAAGTTCCAGACCTCCAGCTGTCAGCACAGAGGCCAAGGTGGGGTTTGAACTCACAAACCATGAGATCATGACCTGAGCCAAAGTCAGACACTTAAGCAACTGAGCCACCCAGGCATCCTGGACTCATTTGTATTTTTGTATATTATACATAGACATGTTTACTGTAAATAATCATGGTTTTGTTTCTTCCTATCCAGTTCTTAATACTTTTTATTTATTTTTCTTGTTTTATGGAATTAGCTAGGGCCTCCAGAATCCCACTGAATATAAGCAGCAAGTATCTTTGTCTCAGTTTTAGTTTGAGAGGAAAGTTTTGAGTATTTCACCATTATGTATAATATTTGTTATATATTCTTTAGGTCATCTTGATCAGATTAGGAAGATTATCTCCCTTAATTTGTCAAGAGATTTTTTTCTAAATAGGTGTTAAGGTTTTTTATTTACATCATTGGATTTTGTTAACAGTTTGCTTAGGAATTTTGCATTTATATTCATGGGTAAGATTGGTTTGTGATGCCTTTTGTCAGGTTTTCATAATAAAGTATGCTGGCTTTGTAAAATGAATTGGGAAATGTTCCTGCTTTTTTAAAAAAAAATGCTCTCTCAATGCAAATTGGTGCAGCCGCTCTGGAAAGCAGTGTGGAGGTTCCTCAGAAAATTAAAAATAGACCTACCCTATGACCCAGCAATAGCACTGCTAGGAATTTATCCAAGGGATACAGGAGTACTGATGCATAGGGGCACTTGTACCCCAATGTTTATAGCAGCACTCTCAACAATAGCCAAATTATGGAAAGAGCCTAAATGTCCATCAACTGATGAATGGATAAAGAAATTGTGGTTTATATACACAATGGAATACTACGTGGCAATGAGAAAAAATGAAATATGGCCTTTTGTAGCAACATGGATGGAACTGGAGAGTGTGATGCTAAGTGAAATAAGCCATACAGAGAAAGACAGATACCATATGGTTTCACTCTTATGTGGATCCTGAGAAACTTAACAGAAACCCATGGGGGAGGGGAAGGAAAAAAAAAAGAGGTTAGAGTGGGAGAGAGCCAAAGCATAAGAGACTGTTAAAAACTGAGAACAAACTGAGGGTTGATGGGGGGTGGGAGGGAGGGCAGGGTGGGTGATGGGTATTGAGGAGGGCACCTTTTGGGATGAGCACTGGGTGTTGTATGGAAACCAATTTGACAGTAAATTTCATATATTAAAAAATAAAAATAAAATTAAAAAAAAATGCTCTCTCTCAATTTGTTTAGGTCGGTGTTACTTCTTTCTTAAAGGTTGGCAGGTTCCACTGGGGGCCTAGAGATTTATTTGTGGGAAAGTATTAAATAATTCAATTTCTTTGGTAAACGTGAGACTAATCAGGTCTTCATTTAAATCTTATTTTTGTTTTGTAAATTGTGTTTTTCAAGTAATTCATTTCATTTAAATTGTCAAATTATTTGTGTAAAGTTGTTTAATATCATTTTTCTTTTTTTTTAAAGGTAGAGAGAGTGCACACATGAGCAGGGGAGGGGCAGAGAGAGAGAGAGAGGGAGAGAGAGAATTGTAAGCAGGCTCCATGCCCAGCACAGAGCCCCCACATGGGAGTTGATCTCACAACCATGAGATCACGACCTGAGAGTAAATCAAGAGTCAGATGCTCAACCAGCTGAGCCACCCAGGCAGCCCTATAATATCTTTTTAACATTGAAAAAGTTCATAATGATGTTCTTTTTTCATTTACTTATTGATTTGTGCTTTTTCTTGATTAGTGTTTCTAGAGATCTGTGGATTAGTCTTTTAGTTCTGTTGATACTCCCTGTTGTACATTTGCTTTTTTTTTTTCTTTTTTTTTTTTAAGTAGGCTTCCCACCCAGCACAGAACCCATTGTGGGGCTTGAACTCAAGACTGTGGCATCCAGACCTAAGCTGAGGTCGAGTTGGATACCTGAGCCACCCAGGCACCCCACACATTTGTTTTCTTTTTAAGTTTTGCTCTTTTTTTCATTTCTTGCTTCTGTTACCTTTGTGTAATTTGCTGCTCTTTATCTTGAAGTAGATGCTTAAAAAATTGATTCTTGTACTTTAAGATATACATTTAAAATTAAGGTTTCCTCGAAGTGTAGTTGTTCAACCATGTCTCATTTGCCTCACATGGGGTTCTTAATTTCAGTTACTATATTTTTTAGTTCTAGAATTTCCTTTTGGATTTTTTTTATAGGTATCATTTTTCTAGTGAAATTCTTCATTTTTTCATTTATTTTCCTGCTTTTCCTCTATTTTCTTGTATATTAAGTCCTTTTTTTCCTTTTTTTAAAAATGTTTATTTATTTATTTTGAAAGAGAGCACGAGCAGGGGAGGGGCAGAGAGAGAGAGAGAGAGAGAGAGAGAATCCCAAGCAGAGGCTCTGCACTGTCAGCACAGAGCCTGATGTGGGGCCCTGTCCCATGAACCATGAGATCATGCCCTGAACTGAAACCAAGAGTTGGATGTTCAGCTGACTGAGCCACCCACGTGTCCCTTAAGTCCTTTTCAAAGATCTAGGTCTTTTTGTTGCTATCCCTTTTTTCTCTTGGTTTTTGGTCACTTCGTTCTTTTATCATACCTGCTTAATTTTTCTTAATTAAGTTTTTAATTTTAATTCCAGTATTGTTAACATACAGTGTTATATTAGAGTCCAGATGTACAATATAGTGATTCGGTATATCTATTCCTTACTCAGTGCTCATCGAGATAAGTGTATTCTTAATCCCTTTCACCTATTTCACCCATCCCCCCCCACCATCCTCCCCTCTGGCAACCATCAACTTGTTCTCTGTAGTAGAGTCTATTTCTTGGTTTGTGTGTCTCTCTCTTTTTCTCCCCTTTTGTTCGTTTGTTCCATTTCTTAAATTCCACATATGAGTGAAATCATATGGTATTTGCCTTTTTCTGACTGACTTTGCTTAGCATTATACTATATAGCATACCCAATAATTTTTAATTGGATGCTGAACATTATGAAAAATTGTAAAGGCTCTAGATGTTTTCTTGTTACAGAAGGGTTCAGTCTTTTTTTGGTGGGCAAACTGAGTAGGAGATGAATCACTTTAACCCAGTCAGAGATGGTGCTGATTGAAGTCTGGGCAGCAGTTGGGTATGGCTTCATCTCCCTATGGTTTGCCCCCCTCCTAGAGTGTAACCAAGAATTCCACCTGAGAACTTGGGAGGTTGCTGAAGGGTGCTGAACTCATTCTTCCTTTTCAGAGGCTTTTGCTTAGCTTCTTACATCTCTATCCTTCCCAACTTCAGAATTTTATTCAGAAAATTTCATTCAAGGGATTCCTGGGTGGCTCAGTTAAGAGTCCTGTTTTTGGTTTCTGCTCAGGTCACTGACGATCTCATGGTTCATGAGTTCAGGTCCATGTCAGGCTCTGCACTAATAGTGCAGAGCCTGCTTGGGATTCTTTCTCCCTCTGTTGCCTATCCCCCACGTGCTCTCTAGTTCTCTCAAAATAAATAAATAATAAACTTAAAATTTCATTTCAAAATTAAGGGGGAAATCAACTGAGTGTCACATTTAGTTCTCTGACCCTCCCTGTCCCTCTAGGTTCTTGGCTCCTCAAGTCTCCATATTTTGTCTCTAGCCCTATAAAAGCCTCAAAAGCTCTGTAGGTTTCCTTGCCCATACTCAGTCTTTTGGCATACTCACAGGAGGGGCAGATGCCCTGAAGGAAAACTACTATAGAATATTGATTCCTCTCATTTAAGGTTTCCCCATACTCAAAAGTGAATAGAGCACTCCTGTGAAAACTTTTGTAAGCTGAAATGTTGTGAAGTGAAGAAACAATTACCATTAACTTATCAGGGAAATTTTTTGAGTGTTCCTAGACCATCTCTTTGGCTTTTCTGATACCTTAGGACACATCTTGCTAACAGATGGACAAAGTAACTCAAGATAGTACTGATGCTCTCAGACAATGTTCAAAGCCATGGTGGCTTGATGCTGAGATACTGAGTGTAGTTCTGGGGAAAGGAGATTGGCAGTACCGATCTGCTGCTCTGGGTGTACCATCACCATCTCCTTAACATCTTGTTGCAAAACAAGTGCTGAATGCTGTGTTTACTTTTTGCCTTTTTTCGTAAAAGTGAAAATTCTCTTCAGAGTTTTTCATGTACTAATGTAGATTTTCAGTAAAAGCTAAGTGACATAACATGGACTTTTGAAATTTGAGGATACCTGTACCTCGCATCCAGGATCTTAGATCTGCAAAGCCTGGTGGTCCTAGAAGTTCTGATGACTTCAAAACAGGTGGTGGTGGTGGTGGTGGTGGTGGTGGTGGTGGTGGTGGTGGTGAATAGCTTTTCTAGTTCTCCGCTGGACTGTAGGTTATTACCTAATCTGTCATAGCGAAAAGCAGAAATGTAACTTTTCTTAATGTTCAACTTTAGAGATGTGACAGGAGAGGCTGTGGGAGCAGAGGAAAGTACTTTGCTCAACTAGAATTACTAGGAAAAGTGTAGTGAGGAGTGACCATTGAAATAGCTCTTCAAGGATAAATAATAGGACAGGTAAAAGAGAAGGGGTGTGTTCCAACCAGAGGGAACAGTATGAACAGAGGAGCAGTGATAGAATAAAATAGCATGGCAGAAGCAAGGAAGGACTATAAATATACAAGTGCTATCCTTACAGTATGAATTTTAAGGCAGAAAGAGATGGAAGGTGAGTGAGGCTGGAGAGGTAGATCATAGGGATTTGTATGCCATGCCTGGGGGATTGTACTTAATCTTTTAGGTAATGGTGAGCCTTTTAGAGTTTAAAGCTGGGGAGGATTTGTATTTTAATGATCAGAATGTAACATGTGAAATATAAAGCCCTATGTTTTACCAGGTTGAATCAATGCATTATAAATTCTCTTGAGGATTGGCTGTTAACCAATGAACTGAACTCTCTTGACCCTATTTGAGGAATCCACGGAAAAGAAAACATCCCTTGATCAAGAAGTACTATCTGCGGTGGGCAGGCAGTTCTGCTTTCCTTTCTTCCTTCTGTCCTTCCTTCTGTCCTTCCTTCTGAATGGGATTACTTAGACACAGAACTTAATTTTTCTAAAGCTATCCTAATAATATTACTGTTTCATAAGTACATGCTTGAATCGATTTGAAAAAGTGATGTTAGTATGACTTCCCTAAGAGTGAGTCTTAAACTGTTACCTTTTGTGAGTTTTTTGTTGTAGTTGTTATTTCTGTTAATTTTGACTAGTGATATTAATACTAGCCATGCAGGAATGCTTTCTTGGCTCTGTTCCCAAATTTTAATATAAGATGTAAAGTCTAAAGATCCTGTTATCTCTTTTATAACTAGTTGTATTATACTTGGTTTAAAAATTATATGTAATATTTTGTAAATTTTTTCTGGCATCACTAGAGCATCAGGTATTTTTAGAAGTGGAAAGAACAAAACTAGTATTTTAAGTGCCTTTTGCATTCTGTTTCTACATTTAGTTTTATAGCTACGATATGAAATCTATATAACCATGTTCCCTATGTTACATACTCTTATAGCACATTATGTTCATCTTTTGTGGCACTTCTTACAGTTATATGTTTGTGTTATCTGTTTAATTCAAAAATACCAAATAAACACACTATGTAATATAATTTATGAGTTAGGGATCTTTTTCTCCTCTATCCCCATTGTGTAGATGTCTGAGCTGAAGGTGGAATTAATGGTGTCTTTGTTCTTTCATTGATACTCTAGATCATTGTTCTTTCACCTCCCTAAAACTTCCCCAGTTCCATCAGATTCTGTCACCATCTGTTTCTCCTTGCATGAATGTATTTCCATGTCATTGATTTGTTTGGATGGCTTGCTTAACATTACTTTTCTGTTTTGGCATTTTAGATAAAAGCTCATCTTGGTAGGAATTTAATTTCTCTTGAATGCTTAAGTCTCTCCATATACAAGTATCATGACTGCCTTCATTTGGCTCTCAGGGAGCCCCTAGACCGGAACTAGTTCTTAAAGTAGCACCTGAGGGCTCTGTGGAAAATGATATATTATAACCAGTGACTATGCTAACTGCTTTTTGACTCAGGGCCTAGCTGTCAGTCTGTGTCTGCTTCCTCTCGCCTTTCTCAAGAAGCTCCAGCTCCAGATGATAATGTTTTGCCACCTTTTTGAGACTCTTTGAGAGAGAATTGAAGCTCCTGGTTCTAATAGCGTAACTCCAGTTTCCTCTGTCATGTTGGACAATAGTCTGTGCAGGATATAAATTCCCTTGCTGCTCTATGCACCCAGAACCTGTCAAGCCCATAGCTTCAGTTTCATGAACTGCCTTATGTTTCTTTTTGATCAGTGGCATTATACCACTGATTCTCAGAGTATCTGTTTCTAGCAGTCTTTTTCACCCACCTTGATTTTATTTGTAAGTCAGAAGAGCTTAACAATAGGTTATTTCCTCTGCGTTAACATCATTCCTATGCTTCAGAGTAAAGTTCACAGGCTTAAAAAAACAGCTCTTTTCCGTGCCTTTAAAATGATCATATTGTTTCCTCACTTTTTAAGATGCAGATGTGTTGTTGTCTCTTATAAGAAGCTTTCATTCTACTTCCACACAGGACCAAGTGCCCTTCCAGTATGCTCCCTTAGTGCCTCGTACATACGTCTCTTTTACGCTAATCACAGTTGATTGATATTTTCTTAAGTTTGCCTCACCATGAGACTTTAAGTTTCAGAGTTTAAATAGGAAGTTTTTTTATTCATCATTGTATTCCCAGGATGTGTCATATGATAGACACTAAATGTTTATTAATATGAACTGAATTAAATGTTTTGATTGTCAGATGTTTTCAGATTATTGGTCATAGTCTTAACACCAGTTTGGTGGTGAGATGTTAACATAAGAGGTTGTAAACCATTTTTATCTCATTTTCTTGTCCGTATTTCTTGTGTAGTATTCTAGGGTCATTCTTTATTGACAAAAGGAGTTGACCAGAAGGTAGATATGGCAGTTAATCTTCTAAAATACCAGTTAAAACTGGGTTTAGAGTTAGATGTAAAAATGATAATAAGTGTGATTAGTTGGTTTGACCCACACTAAGAAACACTTTACTATGTTGTGCCAAAGTGAAAAGTGACAGAGAAGTTGGAAAAAAATGAGAAATTGGCTAGCTAGTTCAATGGCAGAGATTTTAATGAGCAGCAAGTCATGTATTTCTCACAAGACTAAAGAAAGCCAGGAGGAGAGAGAGAAATTCCAACTTAAACTTGGAGGAGATAAAGTTGTTAAGATATACAGCCCTCCATGTTTTTAAAAAAAAATTTTTTTTTTTAATGTTTATTTATTATTGAGAGACAGAGACAGAGCATGAGCATAGGAGGGGCAGACAGAGGAGGAGACACAGAATCCAAAGCAGGCTCCAGGCTCTGAGCTGTTACCACAGAGCCCGAAGTGGGGCTCAAATTCACAAACTGCCGAGATCATGACCTGAGCCGAAGTCAGACGCTCAACTGACTCAGCCACCCATGCACCTCAGCCCTCCATGTTTTAATAGCTCTTAATGTATCTTTCTGTGCTATAAGAATTAATTTCATAAAATTGACCCAGAGTAATCAGGAAAAAGGTTTAAGCTATGACCTTTCTACTTTCTAAGGAATTAGATAAATAATATATTTTAAAAGCTTTCCATCTAAAATGGTTATGATTATAAAGACTGCAGTGCTTTATAATCTGGGTTAAAGATTAAACCTTTACTTGTCTGGAACCCTCACTTACTAAAAATACTTTTTTCCACTAATCACAGTCATTTCTGTACTTTGTTGTGTTTACCTGGCAGAAGTAGTACTTACAGATCTATTTTGTTTATTATAAGTATTAGGTTTTATTTATTTTTTTTTGTGGGGCCTGCAAAACTCAAGGGTAAAGTTATCTAAATAATAATTACTTTAAAGTGTATACCATCTAAAAATTAAGCCTATAAAGCAGTTTAATATATAGGAAGCAGTAACATTATATGTTTGTATAGTAATATCTCCATTGGTAAATTAATTCAGGTGATTTTCTCTTCAGTATTTTTCTGTGATCTTTAAATTTGTAATTCATCTGTTGTCACTGGTATCTTTCATTTATTCTTGTTGATTTTAGTTTTAATTTTAATGGGCTATTAATCCTATTGCCATACTCCATTTGTATTTTCTAAGATGGTTTAATGGCTATTTGCTGCCTTAGAAAGAAATTCCCTGTATTTTCTTATTCTCTAGAATTGGGAAACTTAATTCCAAAGTTACTATCAGTTGATAATAGTGATACCTAAACTTTTAAAGTGTTATATATTCCCTGGACACCTTAGATTAATTGAAGTATAAGTATATGGTGAAATGACATAATGAAGATTATTTAATAAAGAAAAAGAGACTGGTGGATATTGATAATAAATGCTGTGATCAGTAAATAACATTTTATCTTCATTCATCTCAAGCTTGATAGATTTTGAGTAAAGTTAACATTTTTAGCATCTAAATGTATTCCATTGCATTTGCTAACCTTTTATAAGAGAGAATTCATTCTTGATGGTAACTTGGAACTTCACTTGTTCTCTCTCTCTCTCTCTTTTTTTTTTTCTCTTTCTCTTTTACTTGTTCCCTTATAGAATGTTTCTCCATCCCAGAGAGATGAAGTGATTCAGTGGCTGGCCAAACTCAAGTACCAATTCAACCTTTACCCAGAAACATTTGCTTTGGCTAGCAGTCTTTTGGACAGGTTTTTAGCTACTGTAAAGGTAAATATTTTAGGATACACTTAAACACAACCTCTTGTTTGAGGGTTTATATGCTAAACCAGGGGCAATTAGTAAACATTCTGGAAAGTGAAAAAGAGTGGAAAACATTCCTGGAAATGGTATATGTGCCTATTAAGACATGATGTTTTTTGCCATTGCTTTACATTTTTGGAAATATTTCTAATTGTATTCTGTAATTTTCTTTTTGCTACAAGTATTCATAACTTATACTTAACCTGTGAAATTTTTGATTTCCTGATTTTAAATACCGTATATCAGCAGAACGTTGTCTTTAAACACATTGGTGTACTAGAAGTGGACAGTGAACTAGACTAGAAAAGTATAAGCCTGTTGCACATTTTTTTCTTTATTTATTGAATATCCATATTGTGTAGTGTTTTGAAAATATATAAATACATTCTAGAGGCATACATTTGGAGTATAACAAGATGAACAACGTAAAATAAGTTTGTTATGTTTTTGTTGAATGACAGCTTACAAAAATACATAAAGAAGTTTATATTGTCCCTGTTGGTATAATATATCATTGGCTATATTATGTGAAATTTGTCATAGTAGGCCCTCAATTGATTTAAATCAGAAATACAGCATTCATTTAATGGCAAGGCATGAAAAAGTAGAAGAGTAAATCATTTGTTGTCATTTGTATGCCTAGGAATATGTAAGCTGGGGGAACTACGAATTCAGTGTCGGGGATGCTATACTCTTTGTTATAAAAAATAGAAGCCAGTGGAAGAATTTGGATGGCCACTCAGTTACCTTTTTATAAAGTTTCACACTTGTACTCTTAAGAGACTTAAAGAATTTTTAATTATAATGATACTAATTGCCTGAAATGTTGGTAATCTGAGACGTCTACTTTTAGCTCTGTATCAAGTCCCCCCCTCACATTCCCCCTACTATAGCTAACCTCCCTTACAGAGAAAGATAGTGTCCTTTATTGATTTTTATGTCCTTCACAAATTATTAATAACCTTATTGTAGCTTCTGTCACAGAAAAGGTTCTTACCTTATTATTGAACATTTTAAACAAATTTGGGGGAGTTTCTGGATCAGTTAGAGAATGTTGCCAAGTATAATGTCATTATTTTCATGTTTCTTATTTAATGGGTCCTGTCATGTTATTAGCATAAGATTCTCTTAGGTGGTTAATCTGTGTTGAAATATGTATTCATGTTTTAAATAAAAGCAGACCATACAAGGCTGCAGCAATGAATGGAGCCTCAATCCTAGCTGTGCAGAAGAAAATGCTACGTAGCTCTTGAATTCAAAAGTATGGACCCTGATGGGGCACCTGGCTGGCTCAGTTGGAAGAGTGTGCAGCTCTTGATCTTGGGGTTATGAGTTTGAGTCCTACTTTGGGTATAGAGATTACTTAAATAAATTTAAATTTTTTAAACAAGTATGAACCCTGAGCCCTATTTAGCTTCTGAATCTGAATCTCTAGTTGGTGATATCTGGATGTCTGTATTTAAAGAAACAAAACAAACTGCACAGATGATTCTGATGTACATCCAGGAGTGAGAACTACTGTTTCTTTAAAAAAAAAAAAAAAAATCACACTTGCTATTGGGATTCTTTTTATTATAAAATTTATTGGTGCCCTTGATTTAAGGGTTGCATTACCTAACCTAAAGTTGTTAACTATTGGGCTCTTCTTTGTAGTGAACTCTGATTACCTCAAGGATTTGGTCTGTTGTATACTTGGGGAGATAAGGGAGCCTGGAAAATGGTCTTAGCTGCAAGATCTGCCTTCACTTCCTATATCACTTGTGTGATGTCCCTTAACTGCTGAGACATAATAGACATGACAATATTTTTGGAAGTGCTTTCTAAATCATAATATTCTGATTAATATTAATGATTACCTAAAAATGTTGATAGTTTTGAACCAGCTGTTATTTTTCATGTAGGCAGAGGACTAGAAGGTTCTAGACAGTATGCCACTTTAAGGCAGTGGTCACTGGCGTGTTTATTAAATAAGTTAATCAAAGCTGCATCAGGTTACCTGAAGATTTCCATAATTTCACAGGAATGTAATATTTGAGTATAAAATAAATGTCAAAACAGGGCTGGCTTATTTATGTTACATCTATGTCATTCAGTATAATTGGACTTAATTGTTCTGGTTATTTGAAACTGTATTCTGATGCTGGGTTGGCAAACTCTTATACTACCAATAAGATAGAAAGTAGGCCTACCTTGTCATAGATCAGGAAAACAGGCAAATTCAAGCCCTCCTATGTGTGTTAAACCCTTTAGAAAGATTTCCCCCCTACTAATTGATTCTGTATGTATTTAGGAACCTTTCTTATGGAACTTGAATATATGTATATGTATATATGTATATGTACAATGCATATACATATGAATATATGAATATGTATATATGTATATATACACACACACACACAATACACACTTGTTTTTGTGGACACTTAATTAGAAAATTTCTATTCATCTGCCAACCTATAATTTTTAAAGCATTTCGAATGTGTTTATAGTCTTTTTTTTATATTCTTTCGGTTTAATTCTCCTAACATCTAGTATGTTAATATTACTGACGTGACAGGTAAAGAGAGTAAGATTAAAATTAGCTCAAAAAATACACACATGTACAAAGAGTTAATTTTTGGAACTTTATTAAATAAAAAATTGTCTTCTAAAATTAAATTCTTTTTTGCTGGATAGAAATTTAACTTTAGCTAACTAGCATTGGTTGAATTTCTAGCAATGTAGTATAGTATTTTCATAGAATATAGTATGGCTAGGGTTGTGAAGTTAAAAAAGTTGGTCCTGGTCTTAGAAAACAATGGGTGGGAATCAGATTAATTATTCCTTAGAATTTTGTGCATACTGTCTCACCTGTATATCTAGTTTTGTTTGTTTGTTTTTTTAACAAACTCTTACAGCTTTTTGAAAAATCACTGAAGTTGCTTTTTTCTCCTCTTCAAAATTCTAGGCCCACCCAAAATACTTGAGTTGTATTGCAATCAGCTGTTTTTTCCTAGCTGCCAAGACTGTTGAGGAGGATGAGGTAAATATTTTCCTTTAAAGATTAGTTATGTCTTTTTCTTGAAAATTTCTCTCCATTTATTAGCTTGCTTTCTATTTATGTGAACAAAAATTGAAAATTAGCTTATTTTTTTCTGTCCTCTTCGCCCTGCCGTGTTCCTCTTTGCTTTTGACAGAGAATTCCAGTATTAAAGGTGTTGGCAAGAGACAGTTTTTGTGGATGTTCTTCATCTGAAATTCTGAGGATGGAGAGAATTATTCTGGATAAGTTGAATTGGGATCTTCACACAGCTACGCCATTGGATTTTCTTCACATTGTAAGTATACCTGAATCTCTCAGATTTTTATTTGAATATGTAGTCTTATTTTAGTAACCTAGAAAGTAGATTGCCAACTCATTTTTTTTGTTGTGATTTTTAGGAAAAGAAAAATTACTATAGATAACCAAGGAAAACTGGGAAATTAACATATGTCAAATTACATGAAACTAAAACTACAGACTTAAGAAATTGAGTAATACCTGAGGTTAATATCAGTTTCTGTGCATAATTTACCTAAAACTTTAAATAAAACTAGTATGATGTTCTTACGATTTCTTTTCAGTTCCATGCCATTGCAGTGTCAGCTAGGCCTCAGTTACTTTTCAGTTTGCCCAAACTGAGCCCATCTCAACATTTGGCAGTCCTTACCAAGCAACTCCTTCATTGTATGGCCTGCAACCAACTTCTGCAGTTCAAAGGATCCATGCTTGCTCTGGCCATGGTTAGTTTGGAAATGGAGAAACTTATTCCTGATTGGCTTCCTCTTACAATTGAACTGCTTCAGAAAGCACAGGTAGGTGCCAATCAAATTAAGTGTTCATTTTAAGTTCATCTCTCATTGGGATACGTAGGGTTGCTAGATGACTATAAAACTAAGAGACATTTCTAATCTTATAATGGCAAACTGCTTTTAAGAGGAGACAAGAGTAAAGTAATATACACTTCAAACTTACGGGCTAGGTGAACTTTTTTCTCTTGTAAAGCTTAGTATTTTTTTTGCTTCTTTTCAACCCTTCTAAGTTACTTAAATTTTTAAGAATCTTGACAAATTAATAAGATTCTCTATAATATATTGTCCTTTAGTTTTGTATGAAGAACCTTCTTAGCTATATTTGTAGGTTTCACCATAGTACATCTATACTTCGCTTATTTTGTAAAAATCAAAAACATAAATGGCAAGAAGTTTGCTTTTTAGACAAGCAAATAATTGACTAGAAAGTGAAGTATTTGTACTAGACTTTGTCAAGTAGAAGCTAACTTTCTGAAAGAGGTTTTGTCCTGGTAGTTCCTATTATTGCCTAAAATTAGTCAATCACTTCTATCTGCAAATTCGTATAAAATTTTACAGGCCAGTTAAATTTTTTGTCAACTATCTATATAAAATGTAAGAGTTTTAATGGAGAAAATTCTCAAATGGATAGTTAGTAATGGTACTATATGTTAGCAAATGCTTTGAATAATCTTATGTCACCCAATAGAATGTAAAGTTTAGATCTGCAAACCATATGCCTCTGCCAACTGAGTCCATAAAAGACTTATGAATTCACTTTCCCTTTATATGTCCTTATTTATTCTTATTTGGTAGTAGTTATTCTGATATATTTTATTGGATTTTATTTAGAGAAGAGACTTAAATTCTGAGCTAAAGTATATTTTATAATAAAAAAACTAGTCTTAGCAAAGAGCTTCAGTTATTGAACTAATAAAACTTAGAATACTATTAAAGAAAAATGAGAATAATACTTGAATTTGGTGTTTTGTAAGATGCTTATAATTGATGTCATAGATATGAACTGTGAAATTTAGCAGACATAGAAATACCTCAGTGCTACCTCTTAGCTCTGAAAATTTTAGGCCCTAGTCTGTGAGCAGAGAAGGATTGAGGGTCTTTTCATAAAAGGTTGGTGATCAACACAGTATATTAGCTAGAGGCCCATTCCTCTTCTGTTTTGTTTAGTTTTTAGCATGGGTCAGCTTGTTCTATATCCCTGGGATAGATAGGCATATGATGTTAGTTAGAAACACAGGCTGTTTCTCTTTTACAGGAGAGAGATTTTTTTTTCTTCAATTTTTTTTTTTTTAACGTTTGTTTATTTTTGAGAGAGACAGAGACAGAGCGTGAGCAGGGGAGGGACAGAGAGAGAGGGAGACACAGAATCTGCAGCAGGCTCCAGGCTCTGAGCTATTTGTCAGCAGAGAGCCCGACATGGGGCTCGAACCATGAACTTACGAGATCGTGACCTGAGCTGAAGTCAGACGCTTAACCGATTGAGCCACCCAGGCACCCTGAGATAAGTTCTTCTAGCGTACCTTAGATTGTTATAATTGAAAAGTATTTCTTTCCATTGAAATTAATGCTATAGTGAAAGTAGATTCTAGGAGATAGTTGCTATTTAGTGAGAATTTTTAGAAACTATCACAAATCATAGAAGAGAATAGTGTGGTACAGGAAATTTACTTTGCTTATCTATTGTATTGGAAAGTGAAGTTGAATGTTAATCATTTACATTAGACTGTGGAAGTGGGGTATGGGACGTTAATAGAAAACCTCTACATTTCATTTTTCATTTTTTTATTGGGACAAATGACATCTTTAAATGCTCTGACTTGATCTCTGTGCTAATTCCCAAAGCTAGTACAGGAAAAGTTGTTATATGAACTGTTACTGTCAAAAAGAAAGGACAGACTTTGAAGCATAAATAATAAGAATGTTATAAATAGCGTATGTATTCTGTAGCTTTGAGTTTATTTCTAAAAAACACTGGGAAATATGCTTATTCTCTTTCATAAGTCTTCTGGTGTTTTGTGTTAAGAAAATGTTCATTGAAACTTGTTCCTTTTTTACTGAAGTAGTATTATAGACTTGGAATTCTTGGAATTTGAAGGGATCTTCTTAGAAATTCCATTCAACTCCTTTATTTTAAATCTGCAGTTCAGGGTACTTGGTACTTTCTCAGAGACCCACAGGACTACTTAGTAAAGGACCAGTGCTTTGTCCATACAAACCTTAAAGATTTAGTTCAGTGGTTTTCAGAATTTCTTTTAGAACTGGAATCCTTCCCTTGACTCCAGTAAAATCTTGTACACACACAATCCCAGAATGTAAGGTAGGAAAGTATTTCTTTGTAATAATGTATTTGGGGCAGAGACCTGTTGGATGCAGAGTCTGAACATGGCCCCTTCCCTTCTGCATGTTGTTTGGATATAGTTTGAAAACCAGTGTTTAATTTTCTTATACATACATAAATATATTCCACAAACTTTTACTGGAAAATCTGTGATCCAGGCACTGGGAATACAGTGGTTGTAAAAAAACAAAAAAAAGGTTCTGCCCCGTGTAGTATTCAAATTCTAACGGAGAAGATAAAAACAATTGTCACAGCACTTGAGATTTTGGTACTTGGTCTTAACAGTTCTCTAAAACCACCTGGGACTGATAGCCAACATATGTGGCCTAAACCTGGTGGATCTGGATTCTTGAAGGCTCAGTGCTATGTTTGCTAAGTTCATTTGTGTTTAGGTAGGAATACGAGGTCTAATATCTTTGTAATTAGATGGGTTCAAATAAATATTCCTCCTGGATTCTTGGGTCTAGTATAGGAAATTTTTGTGGAGTATTGGTGAGACCATGCCAGAATTACTTATAACATGTTTCCCAGTATCCTGGTTTGAGAGGACTGCTCATTTTTATCCTAGATACTTCATGCTGTGTGGGGGCCACTGTCACTGGCTCTGCCTTTGTTCCCTCTGGAATTCAGACAAAGTTTCCCTGGTTTGAAAGGCAAGCTTCCCTCCTAGTTGACCACCCCTGCCTCTTAGCTACATGTTGGTCGCCATTTTGAGATGGCCAAACCTCTTTCTCTTACCCCTTTTTTCATTGCCCTACTTCTGTAGCTGTACTCACATCTTCCTCTTTCTAACTGATGTGGCCCACCTTTGAGAATCTCAGGATGTTAACTTTGCTGAAAGAGTGTGGTGGTCTTCCTAGTCCCTAGCCAAGCAGTAGTCACAGTTGATGTTCTCTCCAGTAGTTTAAAACTAGAGGAGGGTGTTATGTGGTGCCTGGGTGGCTAAGTTGGTTGAGGGTCCAGCTTTTAGCCCGGGTCATGATCTTGTGATTTGTGGGTTGGAGCCTGGTGTCAGGCTCTGTGCTGACAGCTCAGGCCCTGGAGCCTGCTTCAGATTCTGTCTCTCTCTCTCTCTCTCTCTCAAAAAAAAAAAATAATAATAATAAATTAAAAAAAATTAAAAAAAAATTTTTTAACTAGAGTAGGGAATTAAAGAAGCAGGCCTTCCTCACCAGGATCTCCCAGTTCTTCTTTAAGGTGCCTAAGATCAGACTGCTGCAGCAGGTGTTTTCAGTCCTTCATGCTGTCCACCAAACATGGGTCCTTCAAAACCTATCATTTATGTGATGGTATTCTTCGCCCCTTTCCCATCTGGATGTCTATCCTATAATTGCCCCACCTTCCTTGGTGAGCTACATTACAGTTGTGTTTGTTTTCTTAGCAAGCGATACTTAAAAATGTTTACCGTATTTGAAGTCTGTGAACGTAGTCATGAAAAATAACAATAGATGTTCTCTTAACATCCTACAATTAGAATGAGTTCACTTTAAAACAGTTTCATTAGAGGACTTGTCTGGTGTATGAAGTTGTAGTAATTCCAGTTTATGTGCTTGTTTTGTTTCCTCCACTGGATCTCAGCAAGGGTCATACTCTTACGTAGAACAAATTCAGGTAGTAAATTAGAAGGAATTTCTTTTGATATGTTATTTTGGAAAAAGGATTTAATTGGATGGAAATAGAGTTCATATAGATGGTATTGGTTTGAATAATGTCTTTCTAGCTCTGTCATTTTCTAAAATACAGTTGACTCTTGAACAACACAGGTTTGAACTGCATGGGTCCAGTTATAAATGGATTTTTTTTTACAGTACGCTCTTATAAATATGTCTTACGATTTCCTTAACATTTTCTTTTCTCCATCTTTATTGTAAGTGTATAATGCATACACAAAATATGTGCTTATCAACTATTTATGTTATTGGTAAGGGTTCTGGTCAACAGTAGGCTGTTTAATAAAGTTTTGGGGAGTTGAAAGTTAGATGCAGATTTTCAACTTTGGGGGTTGGTGCCCATAACCACCCCATGTTGTTCAAGGGTCAACTGTGTAACGTTCTATTAAAATCTATTAATTTTTTCACAGAGAAAGATTATAGTGGCATACTCTTCCTTTTACTTGAAATACATGTCTTTTTTCAAACCAATAGCATCTATATGAACTCTACTTTTCAGGATTCTGCTGTGGTATTATGCCCCATGGCCAAGGCATGAGAGTATTTATGATACTTTTGTGGGCCCCCGAGCATTAGTCATTTGCTAAAGAACAGTATTATACTCTAGCCCTTTTTTCATTTCCCAATTTGTGTCTTTCATTTCTGTTACCACTCTTTTGTGGGCTTCTTGAAGCATTGGCTAGGGTACCTCTTTCTTTAAAGAACTTTTAAAGCCCCATTCCTCTTCTGTGTTTTTTGTTCCACTGTTCTTAGCATGACTCAGCTTGTTCTGCATCCCTGAGACATGATAAGCCCTAGCCTATGGTTGTAAGCTTAATAGTTGGGGACTATCTTTAAGTATTATAAATTCTTTTAAGGGAAGAAAAGAAATTCTAAGACTAGTTAATAGTATTTTGCCCTTAAGGTGTTACCTAGTGTTTTTTAAACTAGGAAAAAATTTAGTGAACAAAACGGTAGATATTAAAAATGGTCATTTTCGTGTATTATTTCTGACAGTTTTAGGCATTTTAACATTTGTACTGTGAAAGCACCTGCTGTTGATTTCTTCTTTCCACTGATGCTTTCCTGCATAACAAATAATATTCTTACAGATAAAAATAGTATTGTGACCAAATATGTTTCTGTTATCGCAGACCATATTACTTTATTTTCTCTCTGGTATTTCACATAGTTATGCTGTGTACTGCAGGTTATATAGGTATAAATAAGATGTGGTTAAGAAATGTCCAAAAATACTTGTAAAATATACAAGACTAGAAAGTGACCCCGATAGTTAATAGTTTAAATAGGCTTCCTGGAGGTGGTGGCAGTTAGCCAGGTCTGGATGGAATTGGTAATCCAGTTTTAACAGGTAGAAACAGGATGAGCAAGGATAAAGTAAGAAAGGGCAAGATTTACACAGAATAGAGAAAGCAGGCCTGTTTGGCAGAAATTGGGGTAAGTCAGGGAATAAGGCTGAAAAAGAGGGTTGGGGTCAGATTGTAGAGAGCCTTTATACCAAGCTAAAGAGGTTAGCTTATTTCTGGTAGGCATTGGGGTGCCGCTAAAAAAATTGAATAGGGGAAGAAATGTATGTTGCCTAGAGGAAGATTATTTTAACTAGAGCTATAATTACAGGGAAAGGAGGACAGAGAGACTAATCAGACTCCTTGAAAGCCTCCTATTATAGTCACTGTGCTAGAAAAGAAAGTTTGGGAATAGAAATGAATATGATACAATGGCTGCCTTTTGGGGGCTTATAGTCTGTAATGGAAAAAGTAAATGTTTAATGGATTATTTTAATACGATGTGGTGTGTAATGACAGGTTGAAATAGATATAGATGGCCCTGGAATTTGGGTGTGTGGTGGCAAGAGGAGTTAAGGGTAGCTTCAGAAAGGATACCTGAACTATCCTGAAGGTTAAGAAGAAATTAGTCAAACCCCAAATTAAAAACATTTCTTCTTAAAGTTGTCAAGCCTGCTAATTTCTACAAAAATATAATTTGTCAAAAGTTCTCATTTGCTGTTTTAAAAACAAAATACTTAAATTGTTCTAAATTCTTAGCTAGATGATCTTCCCCATCCCTTACTTAAATTTTTTTGTGCCTCTGGTTTTTTCCTTAAATTTTTAATGAATTTTGTGTTTATCTGTTCCTTGGTCCTCATGAAGAGATTGGAAGTGGCAAAGAGGGTAGAGTGAAGGGCCCTGTAGACAAGAGGAATACACTGGACAAGAGTGGACATTGCATATACACAGTGAACAAAAGAGAATAGTTTCTGTTTTCATGAAGATGTTGCATATAATTGCAGTTACAGAATTAAAGTTCCAAAGAGACTTCCTTTAGAAGTACAGATTTGGACATAATCCCTAAGAAGATGATGGGTAGACTGGAGGAATAGCTGGATTTCAAGTAGAAGATGTGGGGAGAGACAAAGCTGGGGAGGACAGAGGGCGCAGTGAGGAAAAGCTGCCAGTATATTAATTAAACGATCAACCTTTGTTTTTTTTCTTCCTGGCCCAGATGGCTAGCTCCCAGCTGATCCACTGTCGGGAGCTTGTGGCACATCACCTTTCTTCTCTGCAGTCTTCCCTGCCTCTAAATTCCATTTATGTCTACCGTCCCCTCAAGCACACCCTGGTGACCTGTGACAAAGGAGTGTTCAGATTACATCCCTCCTCTGTCCCAGGCCCAGATTTAGATTTCTCCAAGGACAACAGCAAACCAGAAGTGCCAGTCAGAGGTGCAGCAGCCTTCTACCATCATCTCCCAGCTGCCAGTGGGTGCAAGCATACCTCTGCTAAACGCAAAGTAGAGGAAATGGAAGTGGATGACTTCTATGATGGAATCAAACGGCTCTATAATGAAGATAATGCTTCAGAAAGTGTGGGTTCTGTTTGTGGCACTGATCTGTCAAGGCAAGAGGGACATACCTCTCCTTGTCCACCTTTGCAGCCAGTTTCTGTCATGTAGCTTCAAGTGTTACCTTCAAGTGCAAACTAAGGTAGACTACTCTGGGAATTAGGAACATGGAAAACCAGGAAAGGTTCTATAAAGTTACATACCTTATCAGGCCGATTTGAAGTGAGCCAGAAAAAAACCCATTTACTTGGGTAGCAAATTATAATCAACATTATTTAAGCATTTAAAGACCAAAAAAGTTAGAAACTTCAAAAAAGATCGTTTTTTTTTAAGTTTTTTTAGTATTTGTCAGTTCCATTCTTTTCTCTGCTAAGATGTAATGGAGATTGACCCCATGTCAAAAATTTATATTCAAGTGTTTTAAGTTCCAAAATTCATAGCTAGCACACTCTGTCACCAGCATCCTGATTTAATTTTCCTCATTTTTGCTTGCTTGTTTATTGAATACTAAATGAACTTTATGCATGTTGATCTATAGCCTGACTTCCACTGATTAGGAAACCCTTAAAATTATTTTTTAGCAATTTAGTGAATAAATTCATTTCAGTGTGACAGCCATGTTTAATCCATTATTCAAATTAATCCCAAAAGGGTACTTTAAAATTGCCCCATATGAATGAGAAGTGGTAATAGAAAAAGGACTGACATTACCACATTGATTTTGTGTTTCTTATTTCAATTCCTGGAGTCTGGAAACAAAATTATTGTTTTTATTTTTGTTTTTCTTAAATTGAAGCTTAAAAGTGGCATGTAATTAGGATATGGTTAGATTTGTTGAAAGCATTTTTGAAATTTATATAAAAGAATTTGTGATAAAGTTCATGTATCCAGGTGCTCACCAAAGAAACCTGTAACAACTAAGATTTTTTTTTTTTTTTTGGTAACTGATCAGTTTTCATTCATTTGTAATCAGTAGGAGAGACTGTCTAGATGTCGGGGCAGCTCTATGATTCGGGTCTATAACATGTAATAACTGAATTCAGTGCCCTAGATTTATGTTAAGCTATTAGGATTTTCTTGATGGAAGTTATTCACCCTCCCTGTATTTCTCTTAATGACTTCTGGATCCTCAGCTCCCTGTGCAGTCTGAAGAAGGTATTGCAGTCAGAACCATGTGCTGATGATAAAAAGCCTCTGGTAGCAATAAAAGTTGTCCTTAACCTTTGTATCTTTAACTTTTTTTCTGCTTGTGAAGAGGTACAAGTTCCTGATTGCTTAGACACTGGTATTGGGATAAAAATCCCAAAATATGCTCACAGAAAATAAAACAGGATTTAAATGTGACTGAGGAATGTAGGTTTTGACGTAAAGAATTTTTCTATTATCTCTTTTTCTTACCTTCCAAATAGTAAATTTTCATTTGATGGAATGGTTTGTGAGAGCACCCATGTCTGGATGACATCATTTTTAGCCCACTGGTTTCGTTCTGGTTTAGCAGAGCAAGAGTATTCTTAGGTCACCACTTGACTTCTTTGAAATTACTAAGGTTTGACTGCCTGCACAACCTTGCAATCCATTCAAATGGGAAACTTTTACTTCCGTGTAAGTACAGGCAGTGGGAGGGAAGATTTAAAAACATGAACTGTTTATGGGTGAAGATAGCAAGAGATTGGCTTTGTAGATACACATTTTAAAAAATCACACTTACCCTAATTTTCATCTGGTCTGTTACTTAATTCTCCTGCATTGGGGAGCTCTAAGAAATTTACAGCTACGTGTGTTCACCATTTCTGTTAAATAAATGGCACTTAATCCCCCCTACCTCCATTTAACAGATGTTCAAGCTAGGGATGAAACTCTTAACATCAGAATATTTCTAGTCCAGCCACTACAGATTGAATATAAGAGGGCAATAAGATTTTAATTAGTTGACTTTGAGGTTTTCTAATCTTACCAAAAACTGATAAATCAGTTTGGAACATAGTATTGTTTCTAAAAAAAAGTGTTTTTTAAAATATTTTGGAGAGAGAGTGCACACAAGCAGGACAGCAGAGAGGGAGACACAGAACTCAAAGCAGGCTACAGGCTCTGAGCCGTCAGCACAGAGCCCAACGTGGGGCTCGAAATCATGAATCGAGAGATCATAAACTGAGCCAAAGTCAGACACTTAACTGACTGAGCCACCCAGGTGCCCCAGAACATGGTAGTTCTTATGGGAAACTGAGTTGGGATGGTTGGGCTGCCAGCTTTCATGCTTCAAAGCTATTTAACCCATAGTTCAATTAAATGAAGGTACTTAGGGGACCAGACCTTCCTGAGCACCCTTTTCAAAAAGTTCACTGTTCCAGAGACCTGAGCTACCATGGGTTCTTGGCTCTGAGGAGCCTGAACTCATGGATCGAGACAGAAAAAGCACAATATTCTTGAACAGCATGGAGTTTTTCATTGAATATGTTCCTGCTCATTACTCTGTCCCGAGTTACTTGTCTTAAATCTTGGCATCACATCACAAATTATTCTTTCAGTATTTGGAAACTTGAGTTTTATGGGTAATTGGTATCTCCACGTGGTTAGAAAGCCTATCATTCCATGAAACCTCCACAAAGGCAAGGGAATAAACGGGTATAAATTATCCAATCTTTCATTTAACAGAAAAAGTGAATGCTCTACCTCTTGAAGATCAGACTATAGCGAAGAAGCTAAATATTTTTTGTTCAATTTGAGAGTATAAAGTTATCTGTGGAGAACTGAATTTTTTCCACAGATGATGTATTAGTGTGGGGGAGGGGGAAGGCTGGGAATGGGGAGTGTTCCCAAATGCCAGTAAAAAGGTAAAACCAATTTTGCCACAAGTGTTGCTGACACTGCCTTTGGTTTGAAGGAAGCTAGAGCATAGCTCTTCACTCAGTTGAGCTGATGAGACGGAGCTTAACATCTCCACTGTTGGAATTAAGACATTGGTGCCTGTCCCCCAGGTAGTATTTCTTTTCTTCTGTTAGAAACAACATATGTGTGTCCGCTGTACTCTACATACCTGGATTTTCAAGCTTCCTAATTTACTCATTCTGGAGTTCCTGAAATAAGAAAGTAAGTCGTGCTTGAACATTACTGCCCAGAGCAACACTGGCCTTTCACTTAATGTGACTGCTGATACTAGGCCAACATGGTAAGGAGCTTATCTTTGTCCTAAAGGTAGTTTGTACATTTTCAGGTGGAAAGGGAAGATACTATGCCAGATGGTCTCACAACCATCCTGAAAACTCCTACCCCTGGTCTGCGTTAGCAAGTTGAGGGTTAGAGAATTACCTAATGCCACATAGCTAAGAATTTTTAATAAGGCTCAATTTCTAACTCAAACCTTTGCCCTTTATATTTGATAACACAAGGCGTTGTCTAATGTAATTACTTCTGAAACCTCCAAAATTCTTGAAATTAGCCTTTAAATTGTTAATAGAATGTCTCCTGTTCCTGTTATTAAATAATGTTTTGAGCTTTGGCCACTAGGTGGTGCCTCGAAAATAAAACATCTTTTTAAGTATCTGGGAGAAATTGAGTCACTTGGGCTGACTGTAGGAGAGTGAGGAGTTTAACACTTGTCTCTTGTTAAACATTAACATCATTTGCAGTTATAAATTCACATTTAAGCACAGGAGACCTGTGTATGTATCTGGGACTGAGGGAAAATGACCAAGATCTGCCATGGTATGGAGCAGATTGTGACGACAGGTCTACCAAAAACAGAAACAAAACCAGTTTTACAAAACTAATCATAATTTTTGTGAGTTGTCTAGTCCTGCAAAATAACCTAGAAATGCGATTGAGAATACTTGAAAATAGCCAACCCCCCAAACCTTGCTGGATTTGAGTCCAGCAAGCTTTGAGTTAAGTTGATTTGACCAAATTCACTAAGACAGAAAAGATGAAGTACAGGCTTATATAGCATAGATTGCATCAAGGAATTAAAGCTTTCACTCACCATGAGTTTATGGTTTCTATGATGTAACAATATGCCTAAGACCCAGGTGTAGGATAGAGACCTCTGTCTTGCAAGCCCTTTATTATTGAAAAGTGTAATAAGAGGTAACCAAGAATATCTTACCAGAGAAATTTGGGCAGCGCTCACAATTCATTTTTAGTTTCCAGGAGCTTCTGAGTTAAGGGTGAACTGGGAAAAACCTCTCCCTTTGTCTTGACTATAAAGTACAATCTTCATAGCCTATCAAATGCCAGAATTGTTGATCTTAATGTGTTACACAACAGCAGAGTAGTAGAAAAGTATAGGCCCGGTGAACTGGTTTCTCATTTCTCAGAAACAGCTTATTTTGTTAGGAAAGAGGACACTCCAGACTGAAGGGCAACCTTAAGCAATCAATGAAAAGCAATCTGGGCAAGGTGGGGGAGAGGGCTTTTGCTTTTCAGAATACAATGTCTTTAAGCAATTTAGCATTGAAAGGGCTTACCTTTTGCTCCAAAAACTTGCTGTGTTCATAAGATATACAGAGACAAGTGCAATTCAGTGTGTTTGGCTACATTCCCAGCATCTAATGTAGGCCTGGTACAGTATAGAGAATAAAGTGTTTGTAAAGAGAGAGAGGGACAGGGTGGGGAAGGTGGGTGGATGGATGTGAATAAAGGGCAGGAGTGCTAGAATGGCGCCTTCACAGTTCTAAGAGCATTGGGCAGAGAATGCATGGTTAAGTTGGACTCTGAACAATTATTATTCTACACTACCCCATACACACTTTTGGGTTTTTGTTTGTTTTAAATGTGGGACAGGGACCAGCCTCCTTATAATAGCCTCTGCCTCCTCTGATCTAGGTGCTGTAATTTTGAAAGTTTCTACATGAACCATTCAACTCACAGCACTGCAAGTAACTGATTTGAGGCAGAGGTTAGATCTTCATTTGTGCTTCAACAATATTCCACTGACAGCCAAGAGATCTCATTTCTGTATAGCTACTTGTCAGGTTAGGAAGGTTGGGAAGGGAGGTGAGTCGATATCTAGGCTCACAATTCATCTTTTCTTCTTGTAGTGCAACTATGCAAAACTACAATTAGTCTTTTCAAATCAACACATTAAATCCCTTCGATAGCCAAGGGGGTTTCAGCTACTTGCTAGAGACTGATCTGAAAGCCAGATGGTACCAGTCACAAGGACTAAATGCCATGGTCTTAAGAACTCAAGTGCAAGGATCTTCAAAGGGATCCACACTGATACCACTGTCTCCAGGGTGGAAAGGACAGTCATCTGCAAAGCAAAAGGTTTGGTGTAGAAACAGCATTGAAATACAGTGAAGGTTCTGTAGTTTTTCAGACATCCAGAACGGTTTACTTATAAGCTAGGCCAATAGGCAAAAACCCATCAATAAGAAGGAAGTTTCATTTGGTAGATACACTGGATTGGGGGCGGGGGGGGGGGGGGATTTGGTCTAACATATTGGGAAGATGAGCTAATTTTTTTTCCGCTCCAGCTCAGCAAATACTGATTCAGAAGATCTCTCCTTCATACATGCGCCAATCTCAAGTAGACCATCTAGACTACACTTGTAGCAAGCAAGAAGGCAATCTGTATCTGAAATCAAGTAATATTTTTAAAAAGACCAAATGAAAAATAAAAAGCCCATTACCAATGGAAATCCGTTCAGTTGGCTCAGTTCTTGCTTTTCTTTTCGACAATCTAGCTAGGGATAAGCAAATGATTTTTATTATTGATGATAATTAGTCCTGGGATGGTTTCACATCTCTTCACTGGTCAGCCAGGAGAACTTGAGAACCTATTAGTTTTTTCAACACCTGAGAAAAGGAACCACCTGAAGTAAAACTCCAAATCAATGGAGAGGGCAGCACACTTGACCGGTGGTATCTGGTCAGCTTTCCCTAGGTCACTGAACAGAAGCTAACCTATTGTAATAACTTGTTCCCCCACATTTCCTCTAACCTGGCCAAAATGGGAGAAAAAAGGGAATAGGAACAATAGACTGTACATTTCTCTACTTTAAAAAAAAAAAAAAAACAAAAAAAACTACCTGGTTGGATTTTTAAATATTGCTCAAAAAAAGGTCTTTACCAGCTGATGCAGAATTCATTTTTAACATGACTGATAGGGTTAAATTCATATCAAAATATTAAAAATAAATCTCATTACTGTTCTTAGTACGTACATGGTTCCACATAATAGGGTGTTTGTGTTTAACTTATGAAACTGATAGGTCATGCTCTGGTATCAGTTAAGGAGTTGCCACCTACCCTTCCACCCCTAAACCAATCACTAGCATCACTAGTGTCACCAATGGTGACATCACTAGCAGGTTTATATGTTTACAGATTATAATGTAATATGGAGGGGATGGCTCTTGACATTTATATTTTGATCATTTAATGGCTCAGGTGAATTTGACTTTATTGCATTTAATTACAGTATCTAAGAAAGACTCTCACCAGTGTGCTCATCCAATTGCTCTAAAGAAACCTCTTTCCAAGAAGCAAATGATTCAAATTATTTAAGAGGTAGGGACTGTTGTTTCATTTCACCACAGAAGCACGTGTTACCATTCTTAAATGGAGGAGAACACTCCCAAGTGCAACCCGTGCCACCAATAGTATTTTCATGGTCCTCCTAATATGGGGCTGAAAAGTGATGGAAATAAGCAAAGACTAGATATAGACAAGTAATGAAATTATAAGGTAACTTAAATGCATGTTCGTGCTCTAGAACAGAAATGACTTTAGAAGTTGTCCCTTGATTAGGAAAAGTGCCCCTAATAGGTGACTGCTAATAAAGTAATCTAGCCCTTCCATCTCTCCAGCCCTTCACAATTGGGTCAGCATTAGAAACCACAGGCTCAACTGGCAAAAGTTTGTGTTTGCAGGCTGGGTGTACTTTAAGTGAATTCTAGCAAACTTTTTTCCACAGACATGGTAGAGAAAGCCACCTGGGTAACTGAGAAGACAATGTGATCAGAACCACTGTATTGAAGCGATTATCTGGGACAACTTTATAGTTTGTTGGGGTTTGTTCCCATGGTCTGGGACACAAAAAACTCTGGAAACAAGGTAAAGCGGAGGTTCACAGTACATAGAAAGGCAGGGATGGGCCAGAAAGTTATTTTAAGGTACCTTTAAGTATAAAGTGAGTCCCAGAGGCAGAAAAGTCCTCTACCCAACACTGGCACATTTTAAACATGATTAAGACTTGTAGGTCATAACTCCAGTGATAGCAGAGGGATCTTTTGGTTGTATCTGAGATGACAGATTCTTAACCAGAATTCTGTGACTTAAACTTCACTTAAATTTCCCCTTGAACTTAAAACTGGCATAATTTTGATACCAAACTAAGTTTGAATAACCAATACATAAAACAGAACTGGCTAACTGGATTTTTTTTTTTTTTTCCAAAACAGAATCCCAAACCCAAAACAACTCTTATAAGGGATGCAGATAACAGAAAAAGAGTTAAATAAAACAACAATGGTTCCTGAATTTAAAGGAAGGATGCCCACTTCTCTCTCTCAAGAGGCAGATGGTCAGCTGAAAAATAAAAACATTGCATCAATAGAACACTCCGAATAAAAAAATTGTAGCCATCTCTGTTCATGCAATATCAAATGTTAAAAAAAAAAAAAAAAAAAAAAAATCCCAAACGCGAAAACAACTCATAAAACTAACAAAAGGAAGGAGAATGTTGCCCGGATCTTATGACCTGATTGATGGTTGAGGGTCCTGATGGGGCTGTTCAGAATGTTGCTCATGGGACAGAGAGGTCTGGAGTTAACATGAAATCAAGTTTGTGGACCCTGGAGGTGGTGACCACCTCAGAGTAGGGTACATGCTGTCTTCAGTCCGTGAGTTCTCAGATCAGCAGCTTCAAGAACATAACAGCTAAGCAAGAGGATTCCAACACATGGCTATCTTGGGTCTTGGCCCAAGTTCTTTTTTTCACTCAATTTCCTTTTAAGTACTATTGAGTATTCCTGTTTTTGGTAGTGATGAGTCACTTTAGTAACCACTATGGGCAGTGGTTTGTAAACAGACATTGACAAGTACAAACAGCAATGCAATATTTGACCCAGACTTTAAAAGAATAGGAGGCGATGGTGGAAATGAGGTAACTCTTCCCCAACACGTGTGAACAGACAGCTCCTGCTCTTCTAATGCTCTATGTCCATTAGGAGAGAGTAGGGCTTGTCAACAGGATGGTTACATAAAGAAGAAGCTACAGAAGAGAAAAAAGAAAGATTCAGATTCAAATTTGATTCTTAAAGTCTTAAAAAAAAAAAAAAAAAAGGGGAGGGGGGCTTTTCTACAACTGTGAAAGAACAGCAGTGTATCAGTTACAGGGATGACTTCCCGGAGCACAGCTGGGGCTGAGCAGCCCAGCAGCGGTAGCACCAGAGGCCAGGGAAGAAGAGGAGACCTCGGCTTGGCCTGGAGGCGGTGCGGTGCCAGGAACACCAATCAGGACAGAAGGGAATGGGAATGAGGGAGAAAGGGTAGCAGAGACCATATGTGAAATACAGGATACCACATGGCAAGTATCTGGGAGGAGCTGGAGCCGTGCAGATGGTAGCATTTGAAATCCACCAGACAAGGCAGGAAAGCAGGAGACTCTTTCATCCCTACTTCTTTTGCCCAACATAATAACCATGTGTACATATGCATACCAAACACTGACTAAAAAGAACTCACAAAAGGGCACACATTGTTTGGGTAAAAATATATTTTCCCCCACTTTTATGTCTTGGCACTAGTGATATATGCATAGATTACCTGTCCACCACTCTCCTACCTTAACAGACACCAAATTACCGAGCATGTTTGCTAAGTGATTACTTTCTTACTTGAAAAAAATGATATAGCTCATATCGATACAATTATTTTAGTTTTTAAAAAGGACAAGTGTCTAACATGCAGCTTACATATATGACAATTCTGCATTAACACTGAAAGTAGATTACACAACACTTTTTTTTTTTTTAGAAACACATTGGTTATTTTCAAACAGCAAAATGACAGTGTTCTACAACTACAGTTTAAGGCATATCAGCATATTTTAAAATTAAGAAATAGACAAAGTTCTAATGCTGTTCACAGCTTTTCAATTTATTAAAAAAATTCCCTTCATACCTACATACAATCTAGACTTTGTAGGTCATAATTTCCACTAAAGAGTCATCACATATGTATCCTGTCAATGGAACCAAGACTTCTGGAAGCTGAGACTTGACGATTTCAGACACTTGCAAATGGCAAAGCAAAGGGATCTGAAAGGACGGTTTGGAAGGACCACACAGAGACAGTATGACATGGGTTGATAACAGCTGAAACCAAGATTCAACAGTCTGTATGTGACACACTAATGGATATGTCAAGAAAGTGAAGAAACCCAGTCCATTTGTTTGAGGTGCACAAGATATGAAGACTAAGTGTTATTGCTGGTGAGATTCCAAAGCAGAGAAGGAAGGTAATAAAGAACCTGTGCTCAGTGTGATATTAAATGTTCCCCTGGTTGAGATGCCCTTTCTGGACAAAACTTTGACCAGTTAAGAAGGAGCCTAGGTTGGGAAAACATAGTCTCTAACTGCTAATAAATTCCCAAAATGCTTCTCCATCACATTCTCCTGCATGTACAACTGTTACGAGTATCTAAAGTCCAGAAGCAATGGTCATTATGGTTGAACAAAAGATTTGGGGAGAGGCCAGCTAGATCTGGCAAAAAAACAAAAAAACAGGTGTGTTCACTGCTAGCAGTTAGCATGAGGGAAAGACCATTAAACCAAGATCGTCAAAAAAATTAAGCAGTCATAAAAGCAGCTTAGCATAAAAAACATTTTCCTCTTGATTTTCTCCAATGGAAGGTGGTAGTTTCTTATTCTACCTTTATTTACATAGTCAGAACCAAGGACCCTCTAATCTCCAGCGATGCCCACAATGCTGTGTAGAACACAGCTGGGAACAATAATTTCTGACCTCCATACTGGTATCAAAAAACTGAATTTATATTTCTTGTGGAAAAGGTACAAATGTGGTTATTTTAAATATATAGTTTTTTTTTTGTAAGCAAAGGCTACTCAAACCATTACCTCCCTATACCTCCCTCCAAAAAAGGAAAAAAAAAAAAATTCACCTATCCCGTTTGTTTCTCTAATTTTAAAAAAGTCCAAAAGATCTCAAAGTTTTCTTACTACTGTACTTACATGCAAAGGCGAAAGCACATCCAATTAGATTTGAGGGTATCATTTATTCCGTGCAGAGCCAAGGACTACTGTGAAAAAAGGCACAGATACAGAAAGAAGAGAAGGGCAGCAATAACAAACCAAACAGGGCAGGGCAGCAGGAGTAGAAAAGAGTTCAGAAGCAACATGTTAAAAAAAAAAAAGCTTCTAGAACTTTCTTTTGACTTTTTATTCCCTGACTCTCCATATGATTCATTTTGTCATGAAAATTTTCATGGGAGGAAAAAAAAAATCAACAATCTTGGAATCAAAAAGTCAGCTGGATGGATGCCTTTCACAGCGAGGCTCACTTTTGAAAAGGTTTCAGTGATGCATTAAAAATGGTAATTTTAAAATGACCATTTTTGGAATTTACATGTATATTTTCTGTTACAAGGCACAAAAATGCTCACACAAGCAGCGGTTGGAACAAGCATACAACACAAGTATTCAAGCTTTTGTCTGGTGCACAGCACATGAGCAAATTTAGCCATGGTTAGAATCGGCATGCCATCTAGTATTTGGCTGCTCCACAACTAGCTTTGGACTAGAATCATTAAAGAAAACAAAAAAAAACATTAGTCCAGTACCTCCTAAATCAGTCTTTATACCACCATTGCTGATTCTAGTTTGCAGTTTCTAGCCCAGCTTAGTTTGGGCTTCAGTGAAACTGAATTTTTACTTTGCCTACTTAAGCCTAACTCAGTTCATGGAAGACCATAATTTCTTTCCCCTGAAAGTATGATTGAGAGTGAAGAGAAGGAAAAAAAAGAAACTTTTTTGGAATCAACTAGAGACTTATTTAAAAAAAGGGGGGGGGGTGGATTGCATGTGTGTGTCAGGGAAGGTACAGTGTCTTCTATCCTATTTACCTAATGTCTGACTAGTGAAGGCTGGGAGGAAGCACAGAACTGGAGCATCAGGTTCGTGAGAAAGAATACTCTTTTAAGTAAGGAACAGGAGACTATTGAGTTAGAAGTTGGGAAGATCTTGTTAATGGAGGGGGGAAAAAATCAAGAAGATGAAGGGATAAGCCTCACAAAGGAACAGAACCGAAAGGAGAGTCAATATGCCCCTTTCCGTGGTCTGTGTCGTGGCCTGTGGGTTGGCCCTGATTCTCAATGACAGGGTGATGGGCTGGGACACAGAGAGCAGGTGGAGCTAGTCATGGTGAGGACAAAATGAAGAAACTCCTTCAAGACAACTGGATATGAAAGACCAGCTGCTCTAGTTCTCCTTCCCGTTATCACCAAATATGGAAAGGAGACCATGCACAGAAGCTAGATGTGCAGTTGAATTTCTACCTTCTTCACTCATGGCTTTGTGTCAAGTTCCTTCCCATTTCCTTCTTAATGTTTTATTTTTTTTATTTTTGAGAAAGGAAGAAAGAGAGTGTGTGTGTAAACAGGGGGAGGGGCAGAGAGAGAAGGGCACAGAGGATCTGAAGCAGACTGTGGTGACAGCAGAGAGCCCGATGCGGGGCTTGAACTCATGAACCGTGAGACTGTGACCTGAGCCAAAGTCGGATGCTTGACTGACTGAGCCACCCAGGCGTGCCCCCCTTCCCGTTTCTACCTTAAATTGATGAGATCCCCTCATAATTTGTGCTGCAGATGATATACAGTTTAACAAATTTTCTATTTGAAGCATTTCTGAAAATTTTCTCCTCATGATTGAAAAGTATTATTAGAAGTACGGATATCCTAGAATCGGTCATTGACCACGGAGAGCGTGAAAGAGTGCTCATTGTAAGTGGAAGGGAGGTTGTGGGAAACCCATCATCCTTAGTAGAGGATTCTTCTACTAGGCAATGTTATATGACCTGACCTTGGAGATCACTAACTGTGAGAGGATCAGGTTGTACTGATAAAAGAGACCATCAGCAGTTCTCTCATTACAGTCCAACTTGTCAAGGATTTGAGAGATAGGGGTTCAGACATATTTTGAAAGCCATATGAGGGGACAGTGTGAAGAGACCCACAACATGGGTCAAATAAAATTATAATAATGAATCTCCATGCAAATGCATAGGTCCTAAAAAGCTGACCCAACCGTTCTACCTACATACAAAGCTACTCTGGTTGGGGCACATGTGGAGAAGAGGCAGAGTGAGTTCAGGGCTTCTGCCACCATGGAGATGAGAAATCAAGAAAAGCCAAGTTGTTGTCATGGCTATTCAGGGTTATGGTTCAGCTGCTGAGACGATGAGAAGTTCTCCTGACAGACGTACATGGAGCCATTGACCCTCCGTCCCTCGGTCCAAAGCAACATACAAGCAACAGGCATGCTTCCTGCTGCCGCTCTGAACAGGCATAAAAGGCAAATCATTTACTTTCCAGAAACAAAGTCCAGCTGCACAGGGCTTTTGGTGTTATTCTCTTGTTCTATCATTTTCCACTACCCAACAACATTCAGCAAAATGAGTTAATAGTTATTGGTGTCTGGGGAAGGGTAAAAAAATAAAATAAAACAAAAGGACACAGATGGCAGAGATACAATATTACTGCAAAAGCAGGTGAATGCGGGACCATCCTTGGCTTGCCAGGCTTTATGTGAAGCTTGCACTGCAAGTTAAAAAACAAAACAAAAAAGTTAGAAATAATAATAAATAAAAAAGAAAGGAAAATTAGGAGTGCCAGCACCAGCATTCGGTGATGGTGAATGCTCATGCAATGATTATGGAATCGACAGAAATTAAAACCACAAATTTGAGTAAGCTACTCTACACGACAAGCAAAAGCAAAATTTTAATACTGAATTAACACATGGTTAGTTTCCGTTTGCATGTAATTTACGAGTGACTTCTTGAAACCACTACATGTGACAGTGGAAGGATTTGCTATTTGATTTTCATTTTCTCAAATAATATAAATCACAATCTATTAGGTTTGGTCATCACATCGGTACTGAATAGGAGCAACACCTTCCCATTACTGAGCGGCTGGAGTCAGAGAATAAATCTACAATAACGTCTTCAAAAGATGAACTTGGGGACTGGGATACAGTGAGTGGTCATGCTATTAATCTACTTGGAAAGGGAAAACAGGATGAGCATCGTGTGGCTACAGCTACAGCAGGTGCCAGGAGCCTTTCCCCCGCGTTTAGGTACAACACAAAACCAAACCCGAGATCCGCACATCTAATTTTAGGCAAGTCTGAAACATGCAACTTCACTCCTTAGCAAGAATAAAAAAAAAAAAAAAAAAAAAAAAAAAAAAAAAGTTGAGGTGTTTTTTTTTTTTTTAAGATGAGTGGATGACTGTATAAACCATGGTTATCAGATGCCGGGTACAGTTTTAAAATGATGGATTTTAAAACTTCCTTTTGGGATGGATGAAACGTCACCACCAACGCCCACTGGCAATTGTGCAAAGTTTCAGAAAAGAATGCTGTCCACTGAACAACTTACCCTCGGGTACTCGCACCACTGCGGCATAGCCGCAAACAAGGGAAGTGCCTTGGTGGCCAGAAAGGGCAGGAGGTGGGGTCCGGCTAACGGCAGTGCCAGGGTTAGCTCTACTTTGTCTGTAATCTTAGGGAAGGTTATATGCTCTCATGCCACTACAGCTCAAGTAGAAGCATAAAGCCTTACCTACGTTATAAAGGGAGCGTGTCATTAGAATAGAAAAAACAGAATTTAAAACTATTAGAAAAACTAATTTCCGAGGTGGAAGCATACCAGGTGAATAAATAAGCGTCTCTTTCGTAAAAATTGTCTCCCTGAAACAGAGCCAGCCCCTAAGTGGCATGTTTGGTGACTCTAGAATCTCTTCCAGCTACACGAGGAGACAAGAGTCTCCCATTTATTTTCAAAGAGCTGCTCTGGTTACCCTGGTGACTGTCTTTCTGTGGTCCTCTCTAACCAGAACTCTCCCCTGGCTGGAAGGGGTGGCGGGGGCAGGAGAGGGGTGGTTAACTTTTGTACTTCAGGCCTCCAACTTGCAGTTGCTTTCTGTGCTCAAATGGGAAAGTTGTAGAAAAGGTTAAGAACCTGCCAACACATATGTGCCATCGTCAGGTACAAAACCTGGTCACTACTGCACACCAAATGAAGTCTAATTCTATTAATGATACACAAGAATGTATAAATAAGGCTAAAATAGAATTTGCACATACTTCATGTAAACTTGAAAAGCATTATACACCACTAAGGCCCAAGGCTGGGGTGAAAATAACCTAAAATGATCAAAAGGGCAAGGAAAAACCTCCCTACACTGGGAAGTCTATTACTGGAGAGACCTTTTTTTAATGGAGGCACAGTACGGATCCGCTCTTGGAACTAGTATTGCTTAAAGGCACATCCAGCGTACGTGAAATATCCTTGGAACACTGCTGGTCTTTTAAAAACATTTTTAGTTCTGAAACATGTACCTTTATGCACATTAGTGCTTAAGGGTAAGAAAAACTTGACTTTGGGTTTCCTAAGCTGTGAGTCAGCAGCTTTTTTGTTTCATCCATGCCTATGGATGTGGTCATTTACACACACACACACACACACACATACACACACACTCTCTCTCTCTCTCTCTTTTTTATCTTGGGTTAGTTAGGATCAACAAGTGTATAGATAGTGCCAAATGACTTTCATTTCATCTCTGAATCTCTGCATGGGGAACGTCACCATGAGTGACTGATACTCTCCCAACAAGCACAGCACAAGGCACTTTCTTGAACTGGATTAAAATCTAGGCAATTGTTACTCCCAGAATTAATCCAGCATAAGTAAAGTTTCAGCCCCTTGGGAGGCCTTGAACACTTGGGTCTGCACCAACCCCAGAGAAATCACACCACATCTACACCAGCTACTTTCTATTGCTTAGAAAACATGCTTACTTCTTTGTTCTCTTGACACATTTTCTGCTGTCTCAGAGCTTGGAAAGTCAAAGGCATAATTTAAAACTCTCTCCGTGTATCACTGTAGAAGTCTATTGTGCTTTCTGCCACATGCAGTGTAATGAGGTCCCTCAGGGGTGAGTCTGCATGCTCACCAAGACTAAGGACACCACCACTGTGCCCAGTCCCCCACGATAGGTCTCAATTACTGCGCAGATTCAATCCTATCTGCTCTATTTGTTAAAATTTAATTCTTTGCCTACCCAAGTACCAACATTTTTATCGTTTACTTAATTGTCCGCTTTTCCCCTAGAATCTCAGCATCTAAGGATAAAGAGCAAGAATCCTGAAACACATTCGGGGCTGCCTTATCGCTGCCCTAGGAGCACCGTGTGTTAGACCAAGCAGGGCAGTATCTGTGGGTTCGCCATCCAGCCGCCACAAAAGATTTCCTAGAAGGTACTGTACTGACCACTGTGCTTATTGTCAATCCAGTAGCGATTGTCATAAAACCGCACTCTCTAGTCGTTAAGGTGCTTTGATGTAGAGCTTCAAATCATGAGAGAATTTCAAGGCAGGCCCAAGTCTCCCACTGGATTCAGGCAGCCACTATTGGAGTATTACAGGAAGTGACTACTTTAAGAGCAGAATCTGACCCTTTGGCACATTAAGTCAAAGCCATATTTAAAAAAAAAAATTTTTTTTTTTTTTTGGTATGGAGATAGGTGTGTTTTGAGGATTGGTGAGGGTGTCTTAACTGGAAGGGTATTTTGATCCCATTTCCACAATAAAACAATTCACCATCTTACTGAATTTAAGGGAAAACTTGTGGCCACTAGCGGTTCGTCCCGATCTTCCATTTCGGAAACAAGGCTTTCAGTGACCGGCTTATCAAGCCTCACGACACAGGATAGAAAAATTTTAACAATCATCATTTTAGGATGCCCTTTATCAAGAGTCATGAGGATTGTCTCCAGGGAGTAGTGAAGAGATATGGACTGTCTTCTCAAGAGTCCTAGTGTTGGTGCAGAAGATGCCACCGGAGACAGCAGGTTCCTCCAGCCCTGATTGCTTGGTCATGTGGTCAAGTTTTATAAATTAATATTTCTGTACCCTTTACAAATACTTTAAAAACCTGTATCATCTTCCCTGCACTGTAGAGAAAAGACTTGCATTTATCTTTCTGGTAACAGACCAGTTTCCAGTCTGTAAATGGGAAAAAGTAGAAACATGCAAGAGGAATCAATGGTTAGAGGGCCCCGATGCATGGGGGGGACACCCGCTTACTTTTTCTTATCCTTGTCTTTCTTGGTTTGCTGGGCCCCAGACTGCTGTGCCTGGGACTGCAGGAGCTGAGCCGCTGCCTTCTTCTTCTGGAAGTTGTTCACCTCCTCCTCCAGCTCCTTCTTCTTGTCTTCCACTTTCTTCTTCTCTTCTTGGTGTGTCCGCTTTAGGAGGTCAAACTTCTCATGGAGCTGGAGAGGAAAAGAGGAGGCCAAGTTTGGTGAGGGGAGTGGAAAGTTACAGCTGAAGATCTTCTGCATCTGTTCAAACCCCAAACATGCCTCGTGTTCCTGCACGTGCTTTAATCCCACGAGGGAAGCACCGTCTGGCACTCCTGGAGGAGCCAGGCTGAGGGGGCAAAGATCACCCCTCGGAGCCCTATGAGCCTTTGAGATTTGGAGCCTGTGGCACTCACTAAAGGGAATTCTGTTCATTTTTACTGATAATAAAATACATATTCATTGTAAAAAGCATAAGGAAGAAAATAAAAATTATCCATGCTAACAGAAATTACCCAAGTGGTAATGGTAGTTCTTTATTTCTGGTCCTTTTTCAAAATGTATAATATACAGTTACTTAGAGACATACACAGTGACCACAGATGATGTATGGTGTTCAAATAATAAGAATATGTTGGGAGATTTCTGGCAAATTTCTTGACAAACCAAATTCAGAAAATTATCAAAAGCAGGAAGGAAGGGAGGGAGGGAGGGAGGGAAGAAAGAATGAAGGAAATAACTCTTAGTAGATAATTCTAGATTTCCATCCAGCATCCACTTGGTATTTATAATCAACAACAAATAAGGCTCAACTTTCCTTTCTCTGTAGCAAAACTATACTGAGTGCTTAGCTATTTAAATAACCTCTAAATTTCAATAGCCTTTATAAAGATAAATGAAAAGAGAATGATGAAGAAATTATTTAGACAATTTGGAAATGAATATAGCTATAGGTCATGCACTTGAGATACTCATTATCTGCCATCAGAGACAAACAGATTACTCTCCCTCCCTCCCCCTCTCACGCTCTCCATATGAGATAAGTGTTATGCAGAAACCCATATGACCTTCTAGGAGGCAGTTAATCTGGCCTGGTCACGGGCAATGAGAGGAGTCAAAGGATGCTGGAGCAGGGAGAGCATGCCCACAAAGGAAGAAGATGCATATACAGATAGGGCATATGGAGACCATTACCCATCAGGTTGTGCCCAAGGGCCCATCCACTGTTTAGCTCACTGAGTTGGCTCATAGACTAAGACAATAGTAGTAATAATAGTCCCAGAATCCCAACTCTTATGTTGCAAGACTTATAAATTAAGGAGATATTGAGCTACAGAGAACATGAGACCACGCCTGAAGACCTAAGGTCTAGTTTTGGTTTCAGCTCTGCTACTTACTAGGTATGTGACTGCATAACTCATTTAAGTTTTATGGCTCTCAGTTTTATCATCTGTAAAATGGGAATAATACATGACCTGCTTCTCTTACCATGGTAGCTGCTCATGTGATAAAATATATGTAGAAAGTACTTAGGAGAGCATGAAGTTCTATATAATGTGAAGTATTAATAACACATCTTACTTATTTTTCTCTCACTTGAAGGAGGACAGATGGCTTACCTCTTTCTCTGCCTCTTTGAGTTCAGCTTCTTTCTCCTTCACTCTCATAACAAACATTTGCCTCATTTCTTCTTCTTTCTTCTGAAGTTCTCCCAGAAATTCATTTCTTTTTGCTTCGTACGTCTCCTGAAGACTATTCAAAAGCCAAACCAAGGACAGTGTTGTGAAGTTGAATAGGAAATTTCAGCTCATATAATTTCTACTCATTGCTTCCAAAAAATAGGTAAGGCTGCCACTTACCATATCAAAGGACACATAAAATGGCACACCATCTTCTTTTGAGTTATGCAGTGATCAGAAAGACAAGCACATCAAGAGCCAGAGATGAGTCAATAAACACAATTTGGCACTACAGGGATGTCTTACTGGCTAAGTGTATCCTATCTCTATTCACACAGAGAAAGCCTGGGTTGGACTGGCTGGTATTTTCCAGATCAGCAAACAAGTAGACACCAAGATGAGAGTTAGAATTTTAAAAAATGAAAGCAGTAGTGTAGGGAGAGAGTGCAAAGGCACTGGAGCCACACACACCAGGGTTTGGATTCTGGCCACAGCAACTTACTGACTGATCTTGGGATGGGCACAGACCCTATGCTTCCGTGTTCTCTGTGTAAGATGCAGCTACACCAGCGTTTACCTTCTAGGGATAGGATTATGGGGATTCAGTGAGGGCAAAGTGAGTAAAGCATTCGATATACCATCAGTGCTTAGCAAATATTACCCTTCCCCACTCACCTCCCTCCAGCCCCCAATTCAGAAAACAGACTCAGTGAACCATCTAGAGACAATAGTATATCTAAACATATTATAGAAAATTGCTGCTTTTCAAGTTATATTATCAATTGAAAGTAGAGCAGGGAAGAGTTTTATTTTTATCTTAAATCCCATCCTCCTCCTGACTCTCTACAGAACGTTGAGCCCAATATTTTAAATTGAATGCTAGATTCAGCTTTACCTCTAAGTCAGAACAAATATATTGGCAGAAAAATTGCTTTTGGTAACACAACTTAAGAAAACACACCCCCATACCTACACCTACACAGAGAGACAAGTGCTGATATTTGATAAGGTGCGGTTTCTAGTTCTCCCTTGCAGTCTCCCTAGAACAGCACCCGTTACAGTAATGCGAGTCTGCAGAATATCCATCTCTACCCGTGGGCTGAATTCATCCTAAGTGCTGACTCCAAATTGGAGTGGATAACCTGTGGATAACCCCGGGGACCATGCAGAGCTGCCTCCCAGCATCCACACTGGTCCTTTCAGAAGGAGAAAAAGGACATTCAGGTGGTAGGAGCAAGCATGCATGGAGTCAAACAGTCAGAAAATGTCTTCAATAGGATTGCTTATACTTCTATAATCAACACTTTTATTGGTTGATTAAAAATAAGTTCTCCTACCCTCAAGGGTGTCCACACTAACCTGTTAATGAACAATCAAGCACTTTGAGTTTCCAGAGGTATATTTAGCTTTCACTTATGAAACAAAAACATTCTGGGCCAATGTTGACATTGGCTAATACTTACTAATAGCAATATTTAGACTTGAGATTTAAGATACATAGCCACGGAGATATAGAAATGTATTGACAGAACTAATTCATGGATTTGATTTTGCTTGTTAGCATCTAATAAACTCTTCGTTACCAGTATTTAGATCAGAACTGCTGAAGGCAGAAGATGACCTCTCCCTGCTATAAAATTTGGGGGGAATCTCTGTTTTTTATTTATGATAATGAATAGATCTCCCTTTTCAAGGGAAAGGAGAATGAGAATAGGTACTTCAGTTCAGACTTCATTCTGGTAATTCACACAGTGTAATTCTCTCTCTGTTACAATCTTCTGTAACTACCTGGTGAAGGGTATCCTGGAGAATAACACATCACCAGTGGTACGAAGCAATTTACACACAAGAATTCACTAATCCTTACACACCCAATAAGGTGGGTATTACTATCTACCTCCCACTTCATAGATGAAGAAACTTGGAGACAAGTGTTTAGTAATCTGTCCAGGTCACACAATGAAGAGTAACAGACCTGGGATTTGCACCCAGGCCATCAAGCTCAGACAGGAACTCTATCCACTGCACTCCATTGCACAGAGGTCCGCATGTTCCCCAAAACAAATGGGTCTCATGAACCTGAAAACTTTGTGATCTCTTGAGAGAATAGTGGCAATTAAGCCCTTTTTGTGACCTGACAAGAGTCAGGGGAAGGGGGCACTCTGAGATAAGGAATGGGCAGTTTGGACAGGGACTGTTGGGGTAAAGTACAAAGGAGTCTCAGGAGAAAAGAATCAGGAACAGGATCAGTCCAGTCCCTATTGTGTCCTACATCCTCTTCCCTCTTCTGGCATCTTCAGATGCCAGCCGGAAGGGGCCAAGGTCTCAATGAGGGGGACCTGGGTCCAGAGAATGCATGCTGCCCTGGTTGGGCTGAAGACCACAGGGCAGCAGGTGGTAAGATGGGCACAGGAGAAAGCAAGCTGACATGTGGGTAGGTAGGTAGACAGATACACAGATTCTGCCACAGGACAACAAAGACACAACTCTAAATTGAGGCAGGTCAAGGACACCACCAGAAATACATTCAGTTAGCTTTACTGGCTTTGACGTACTTCCAAGGCTTTCATACAGCCTCTTACTGTGTTTGTCCAGCTCCTGGTTTTGCTTCCTGCTGTACGATATATTCAGGTGATGGCTGCCCCTTACTAGCCTTGGCTTTAGAGATTAAGATTACTCTGTGCTTTATAAACACAAGAGCAGCTTGGAGGACAAAGAGTGGATACTGGGTGCTCAAAGGAAGGATGGACCTCACTGTACACCCACAAAGAAATCCTCTGCTTTGGGAATATACTTATATTCCTCCCAGCTCACCCAAAATTCACATGGAAAAAAATCCAAGAGCATCTGGGAATGATGGCTTTGAAGATGAAATTTTGGGAAACAACTCATATCAGCAGCAGCTTTTGCTTCCCCTTAATTGTGGTGCCCTTCATTCAGGGTCCCCTCACTGCACCCCTTCAGTGTGGTCCCAGGCTCAAGAAGTGCTGGGGATGCTGGAAATGCCTCAGAGGGAAAGTCTGAGACGTCTATAAAATGTTGCTACTGCCAATGTCAGAGAAACTGCCTGTGGTCTCTTCCATGAGTTTTATGGTTTCAGAGCTCACATTTAGGCCTTTAATCCATTTTGAGTTTATTTATATGCATGGTGTGAAAAAGTGGTCCACTTTCATTCTTTTGCATGTAGCTGCCCAGTTTTCCCAACACCGTTTATTGAAGAGACTATCTTTTCCCCATTGCATATTCTTGCCTCCTTTGTCACAGATTCTGACCACAGAAGGGTGAGTTTATTTCTGTGATCTCTACCCTGTTCCACTGATCTATGGGTCTACCTTTGTGCCAGTACCAAACTGTTTCAATTACTAGAGGCTTGTAGTATATCTTGAAATCTGGGATTACGATACCTCCAGCTTTGTTCTTCTTTCTAAATATGTCTCCTCAGGCAAGGGAAACAAAAGCAAAAATAAACTATTTGGACTGCACCAAAATAAAAAACTTCTGCACAGCAAAGGAAATCAACAAAATGGCAAGGTAACCTACTGAACGGGAGAAAATATTTGCAAATGAAATAGCTGATAGGGCAGAGGACCTGAATAGATATTTTTCCAAAGAAGACATACAGACATACAGATGAAAAGATGCTCAATATTACTAATCATCAGGGAAATACAAATCAAAATCACAATGAGATATTACCTTATGCTTTTCAAAATAGCTAATATCAAAAAGACAAGAAATAATAAGCAGTGGTGAGGACGTGGAGAAAAGAGAACCCTCATGCACTTTTGGTGGGAATGTAAATTGGTGCAACCACTGTGGAGAACGGTATGGAGATTCTTCAAAAAATTAAAAATAGAAATACCATATAATCTAGCAATTCTACTACTGAATATTTACCTAAAGAAAATAAAAATATTAGTTTGAAAAGATATGTGTACCTTATATTTATTGCAGCATTATTTATAATAGTCAAGATATGGAAGGAACCTGGGCACCCATCAATAAATGGGTGGATTAAGAAAATGTGGCATGTATACACAATGGAATATTGCTCAGCTTATAAAAAAAAGAATGAGATATTGCTATTTGTGACAACATGGATAGACCCAGAGGATATTATGCTAAGTGAAATAAGTTGAGCAGAGAAAGACAAATACCATATGGTTTCATTTATATGTGGAATCTAAAAAATAATAATAACAAACGAACAAAGCAACAAACAAGCAAACAAAAACCAGACCCTTAAATATAAAGAACAAACTGGTGGTTGCCAGAGGGGAGGTGGATCAGGGGAATGGATGTAATAGGTAAAGAGGATTAAGAGGTACAAACTTCCAGTTATACAATAAGTAAGTCATGGAGATGACAAGTACAGCATGGGCAATATAATCAATGATATTGTAATAATGTTGTTTGGTGACAGACAGTGACCACTGAGGAAGGTACAGAATTACTGAATCATTGTGTTGTACATCTGAAACGAATATAATACTGTATGTTAATTATACCTCAATAAAAAAAATAAATATAGTGAGATGTAAAAACAAAACAAAACAAAAAGGAAACCTTAGGCCAGAAGAAATGGAACCAAATGGGACATGGAAGATGTGTGAACAAAGCATATCCTCTACAAGTCAAAAGGCCTGGACAACATCTGCCACCATCCTGAAGTCCCTGAAGTGAGCGAGGCCAGAGCAGGAGGCTGGACCCAGCTTGGCCAGGCCTTCAAGAGCCCTGCTGGACCTACTCAGCAACACCTCCTTCTGGTGGGCAGTTACCCTGCGCTTGCAGGAGGTATTTTAATTTAAATGCCAAAAACAGAGACAGCAGAAGAGGGAACAGTCTTTACCAAGAAACGGCAGCCCCTAATCATGCCCAGGCACACCTCACATCACCTCAACTGAAATCTCCATTAAGACCCAGTGTGGGCCCAGTTTGGACAAAGCAATCCTCTTCTGGGCCCACAGGTGGCAAACCTGGCCTGGTGGCCCTGCCTTCCCTCCCCACTCTGTGGCCAAGGTACTCAGCCCCTGCCGCCCCTCCCCCACGGCCTAGGTTCTGACAGCAGCTGGGCCTTTGCTGGGCCGCTAATTCTGCATTAATTCCCCCCTTCACATTTTGCCACTTCATCTCCATCCATCGATGATGTGGGAAAACACACAAGAAACTTTCTACAAGTTATTCCCTTTCTTCCTCATTAGTTGTTAGCATTGGACTGAAACACAGAGAGCTGATAAGAGTCCTGGGAAGTGAAACCTGGCTGGCAACCATGAACGAACGGAGCAAACTGTACTGAGCGGCCACACCTCTGTAAATGCCTAGACCAGGCTCCGTGCCTCTGTGAGTATAATGATTAAGAGCAGGGGTTCAAAACTCACTCCATCACTTCCTACTTGTAGGACCTTGGGTAGGTTGCTTACACTTTCAGTGCCTTAGTTTCCTTATCTGTAAAATGAGGATGGCAGTGACATCATCTACATCGCTTAGTTGAGATAATACCAGTAAAGTGGTTATCGCAATGCCTGCCAATTATGCTTACTAACGTGTCCCCACCAGGTCCCTCAATCACTGCTATCTCAATCCGACAAGCATTTTGGTGATGGAACAACACACCATTCAAGCCACTGTCTGGGAAACAGCTGATTGCTAGGTGCCCTCATACCTGAAGGGCTTGCTGTCAGGGTCAGTGTCCTTGAACCCCATCTCCTCAAGCTTACAGCGCCGATACAGTTCATAATGGCGGGTGTGAGTCTGTTCTCGCAAATCTTCCATGTTCACGCGGATCAGCATCTCCCGAAGTTTCACAAAATCACAGTGGTTTTCATTCTCAACTGCAAGAGATGGGAAGGTGGAAGCGGCTATCAGCAATGACATCCCTAAAAATCTGAAGTGACACTTTCAAAAAGTTATCACCATCGCTCCTGAAATCTCAAAGCTGTGAAGACCCTTCACTGGATTCGCCTTACATTCCCAACGAGGACAAGATTTTCGACAATGTGGACCATAATGTTGATGACCACAGTGATCGCAGAGTGCCTGCTCAGGGCAGGGCATTGCAAGAGGAACTTTATAAATATTGTCTTTATCCTTCAGAACAATTCTGCCAAGTAGGCATTGTGACTCTCGTCTTATAGATGCAGAAGCAAGGCTTTGATAAGGAAGCTGACTTCCTGAGTACTGGGAGCAGAATCTACATTCAAACACAACATCTGGCTGCAAAGCCAGGTCTATTTCCACTACTCCGTGCCCCCTGGAAGTATACAAGGCAGGTTCTACATACCACTTCCTTTAATTTCATCAACACTATGAAAAAAGCTTTATTATAGAGAAATAGGTAAGATTCATAAAAATTGTAATTTTCTTAGAGATCTGAAAGGTACAATTTCTTTTCCCTTCTCACAGATTTATTGCCTTTATTCAGAAAAAAAGAAAAGGGGGACTGATAGATCTTAAACTAATGAAGAAACTTTCTATAGCTATCCTACTTAACCTATAGCATCAGATGTCCTCCCTCAAAACACACAAAGGCAGGAAAATAGGGTCCTTGCCTATCAAAGTGACATATGGGAAGCTTCTTCAGGTCAGAGACTATGATCATGTCTCCCAGCACCAAATAGGTCATAATTCTCAGATATCCACTGAGATAACATTTAATTGAAAGACAGGTTTTCCAGAGATAATGGAGAAACAAGTAACTTCTTGTTTACAAGAAATCTTTTGCAGCTTTCTTATTATACTTTGCTGATGAAACTGGTATGAAAGTTGTTGAAACTTCTAGGGAAGAGCTCTTTTCTACCAGGAATTTATACTCAATTTGCCACACAAGCCAACATTCTTGAGGGGCTGCCTCACCGGAAGTAGGGCACTGTGGTCACTTCTCCCCACCATCTACCTACTTGGTCACAGGGTCTTGCTTCCTCACTTCACAACTGCCATGTGTACAACCCTCCCTTCGTCCTGCCTTTGGTTGAGGACCTCCCCCAAAACCTCCCCAAACAGGGCAGAGAGAGAAGAAGCCAGAACAGTCACCACAGGAGTTAAATGTGGAGACCCCTTTCCCCCTAATGTGCACATACCCTGCACCACACCCCAGGGGTACTGCCTGGCCTTCGCCATCTTGTTGCCGATCTTCACCTCTTCAGTGCTGCCGACCACAGCAAACGGGAGATGGACCTGGGAAGCAACACAAGGACAGAGTTGTTACCTTCTCCAGGTCTTGCCCAGGCTGGTTCTCCACCTTGCCTAGGCTCCGCCCCTTCTGCCAGCCTCACTTAGTGAGGGGGAGACAAAGGGGAGGGTGGGTAGAAGAGGGAGGAAGCTCTGCAGGTCAGCAGAGGTGGGCTTCGTGTACCCCACCCCTCCTATGACCAAATATTGATTATGTGGTATGAGCTAGATTCAAAGGAAACCGTAGGTGTCTTTGCAACCACACAGGAAGCTTCAGACACATGTTGTCCAAGACTGTAGCCGCTAATATATGTGGCCACTGAGCATCAGAAACAGGGCTTACAGGATCAAGAAACTGAATTTTAGTTTTATATACTTTTCTTTTCTTTTTTTTTTTAAGTACAGTTATTTTGAGAGAGACAGAGACAGCGCAAGTAGGAGAAGGGCAGAGAGAGAGGGAGGGAGAATCCCAAGCAGGCCCTGACTGACAGCAGAGCCCAATGTGAGGCTCGAACTCTCAAACCAAGAGATCATGACCTAAGCTGAAATTAAGAGTTGGGGGCTTAACCAACTGAGCCACGCAGATGTCCCACTTTTATTTACTTTTAATTATTTTACCTTTGAACTTAAAAATATAACAAAATATTTTTCCGTGAAATAAAACTGTATTGTTTTGGGACTGCACTTCATTTTGCTTTAAACTTAAATTTTCTAAAAAAAAAAAACAAAACAAAAAACTAAAAAACTAGTTTACTCAATGTGGATGAAAACATTAGAGGAAAATTATCTTTTTGGTACTTATTTCATGTTGAAAAATTTTCAAGTGTGTTAGGAGTAATTTGGGTATGCTTCCAAACTGGGATATGCTGTAACTGTAAAATATACATTGGATTTCAAAGACTTACTATGAAAATATCTCATTAATTTTTATATTGATTGCATATTGAAATAATATTTTTTTTTTTTAACATTTATTTATTTTTGAGACAGAGAGAGACAGAGCATGAACGGGGGGAGGGTCAGAGAGAGAGGGAGACACAGAATTGGAAGCAGGCTCCAGGCTCTGAGCCATCAGCCCAGAGCCCGACGCGGGACTCGAACTCACAGACCGGGAGATCGTGACCTGAGCTGAAGTCGGACGCTTAACCGACTGAGCCACCCAGGCGCCCCTTGAAATAATATTTTAAATATATTCAGTTAAATAAGTTTTTTAATTAATTTCACATTTCCTTTTACTTTTTTTAATGTGACTACTGGGAAATGTTAAATTGTTTGTGTGGTTCGTATTATATTTCTAACAGCATTGCTTTACAGTTGGCCATTGCACAAAATTCAAATCAGAACTACATTTTGGCCCAAATTATTGGCCCAAGCCTTGCAACCCAGACTTCTCCCAAGCAGAGGTGGTGTTCAAAACAACTGACTATTTCACGTTGCTTTATTTGGTAGCTATGGCTACATTCTGGGAGTGCGGGTGGTAGGGACAGTAATTCCATCTTTTTTTCTATTAAAATGTAAGAATAAGAAGATCTGAAATGGTTGTTCTGAGAATTATTATTTCAGTTCCTTGATCCACTGCTCTTCTACTGTAGGCAAGTTGAGAAAGATGAGAATGTCCTACAGCCAAATCCTCTCCCACAGAGGACATAACCCTCAGCCCAGGATGCCCAGGTGGTACTTCATTTGCTGCTCAAGATACTTATATTCTCTGGTTCATCTCACACTCTATAGGAAGGAAAGAAAGCACATTCCTTTCACAGACTCCAAGTCTGGAACTGTAATGTGTCCCCTGAAGTTGAGGAGCAACAGGGCCCCGCTGGCCACCATTCTGCCATAATGACCAAGGAAAGAGTTTTCTCCGCTCACACTGAGTGACAAAAGCAACTGCCAGTGAAATCTGTTTTCCACATATCATATGGGATTTCATCACCAGGAATTATTGGCAAGGAAGAGACTTAAAAAAAATTCTTGTTAAAGAACAAGATTAATTTCGGACTATCAGTTTGATTAATCTGATAAAGAGACAAAGAGCCAAGATTCATGGGACTTTTTTCTAATGTTTATTTTTGCGAGAGAGAGAGAGAGAGAGAGAGAGAGAGAGAGAGAGAGAGAGATTGAGTGAGTGGGCGAGGAGCAGAAAGAGAGGGAGACACAGAATCTGAAGCAGGCTCCAGGCTCTGAGCTATCAGCATAGAGCCCGATGCGGGGCTCAAACCCAGTAACTACGAGAACATGACCTGAGCAAAAGTCGGATGTTTAACCGAATGAGCCACCCAGGCATCCCCATGGGTAGTTTCTTTCCAAGAAATTTAACACAAATTTAGTTTCATGAGCACCCAAAATAATTTAAAAGGAAGGGGAGAGATATAAAGAGAACATTAGACAATATTCACTCATGTCATTTATTGAATCCTATGCTGAAGTTCTACAGCAGAAGAACCCCAAACTGAAGTTCTACAGCAGAATAAACCAGCGCTATCTCAGCCTGGGCTCTAATGATGCTGTAAAACAGGCACACTGCTCTGCTGGCACTGGAGCTGAGCTGCCTGCGTTCAAATCCTCCCTGCACGACCGATGGCTGGACCATGCCAGGCTGCAGTTTCCTCATTGCGAGTTAGGGATAATAATAGTGCCTACCTATGGGACTGGTGTGAGGATTAGATGTAAATAAAACCTCTCACGGTGGCTGATGCACAGTAAATCCTCCATAAATGTCAAAAATGACTGGTGCTATGATGGCTATGAAACTCTCAGTACCCATAGCCAGAGAAATTTAGACGTGGGAGAGACCTCACATGTTATCCATTTCGATCCTGCTTCTACAGTATCTAAATGAGTTGAGATACGGAATCTGTTGTCCACCACCTTGTGATGGGAACTCACTCCTTCCACAGGGTGCTTGCTGTGCTGCGGTGGCACCGATGGCCAAACGTTCATTTCTCGCTGGGCCCCAACCCCTCACTACCCTTCAGTTCTGTCTTTTGAATGAGAACAGTTACCCTCCGTCATGATGACCTTCCTTTCGTACCCCCTCCGGCCATCCTCCCAGGAAGAATCTGCTCCCCAGTTTTCACAAATTCCAGAGTCTTCACGATCCTGGCCACAGGAGCAAGACAACCAGAGTAGGTCACACAACTCCGAGTGTGACCACACTAGAGCAGAGTGGAGAATGGACAATCTCTGCTCTAATGGGCCCCTAAATTTTCAATTCATACAAACAGCCCCAGATAAGGGAGAAGTTACATTTGCTTCCAAAGTCCTAGTCATATTGGGAAAAATTTAAGGAAAATATTCCTCCATAAATGATAACAGTGCTATATAGAAAAGTCCATATGCTGAACTGAAGAAACAAGAAGGAGTTTTGTGAAATATCTCTGTTCTCCTAAATTATGATAGCAAACAACACAAAACTGGTATCAGGGTTGAAATCTCAGTGCTGCTTTGACCAAGCCATTTAATTCTCTAGATGAGCTTCAGTCTGAGTCCCTTTATATGAAATGTCCAGAATAGGCAAATGTCCAGAAGAGACAAGAAAGTAGAGTAGTAGTTGCCTAGGACTGGGATGGTTAGAGGGTTGACAACTAAAAGGAACATGATTTCTTTTTCAGGTGATGAAAAGGTTCTAAAATTGGTGGTGGCAATGGTTGCTCAACTCTGTGAATATACTAAAAACCACTGAATTGTATGCTTTAAACGGGTAACTTGTACAGTACATCAATTATATCTCAATATGGCTGTTAAAAAAAAAGAGTGCCTTCAGGGCAATTTAATAATTACTTCATTAGACACTTTTCATGATCAGATCTAAGGAAAGTAGAACACAGCTCAACCTACCACAATTTAAAAATGTACACTGACTTCTGCTGCCACCAGCACACTTTTGAATCAATTTTTAGCACGTATTCAGGGGAAGGCAACTTATTTAATAGCTTCTAATTATATTTCACAGAAGCTAACCTACAATTTTAAGAATCCCAAAAGCCATCATTGGTCATCTACTATGTGCAAAGGATGCTAGTTTTACACAAGTTATGCATTCCCAAATGGAAAAAAAAAAAGTATAGGAATTGTGGCCCAGAAATGAGCCATGTATCTCTTTGTGAGATACACAAAGAGGCAGTGAGAAAGATTCGGGATCAGCAGATAGCATGAGGACACGGACATCATATCACAGGTGCACTTAGAATTGCTGAAGCTTTACTCAGTTCTCTCTTGTTCTCTGCCTGGGACATGGAGAAATTATACCCTCAACTGCCAATTAACCTAATGATTCAGGAAAGAGTAGGGGAAACAGAATGGAGCGAAAGGCAGGAACCCATCACAGAAGCAAAAGGAAGGCAGGTGGAGATATTTCTGCCAACAATGGCAGAAACAAGCAGAGATCTATTTCCTTTAAGCTGCTTTGTGTGAGACGGTGCTGGGCTGGCATTCCCTTCCCAAGAGGTCTGCTGTAGAAATCCTGCCTGTTGGAGCAGGAAGGAAACTGGAGATAGGCTTGTCTAACTTTCCCATTTGACAGATGGATACCCTGAGGAGGTTAAATGGCTTGCCATAGTGGCAGAGCTGGGCAACGCTAAAGAATCCGATTCCTGGCCCAGTGCTCCAGTCACTCTACAATGCTGCTACCAAGAAAAGCTTTCAGGACAATTTCTGGTAAGTTCTTCCTAACTTGAGGACTTACACTCATTGTTGCATTAATCTCTGCCACCGTTTCTTCATCTGTGGGGAACTGATATATCTGGACTCCATTGCTGACTAGTTCACTCATGATCTTACTCTTGAATTTGTGCAATTCATTTTTGGCAATCGTGTCAGCTTTTGCAATTATTGGAATGATGTTCACCTATAAAACAAACATACCCATTTTTACACAATTCCAATATAAGAAAAATAAGACAAATGAATGAAACATAACAAAAGTTGTAAAGCTTCACTTAAAAAATAGATATTGAAAATAAGGCTTTGAGCCCAGAGGGAAAATTAAGAAGACATGGATAATCTTTTAGCTCCATCTGTGAACACTTTTACTTCCTCCCATCCGGCACTGACAGCATACTTGTAATTTCCTCTTCTGTGCTACCTCATTTTTTTTTTTTTTTTAACAGAGTAGAAGGAAGTGTTACTCTATGACAAATAGCAATAACAAAGAAGCCTATTCTTTGAATAACCAACCACTCCTTTTAGACCCCTCCCAGCTACTTAAAAAGCTTGATTTTTGCATGTTCCTCACAGTGCAAAGCAAAGACTGTGTTAGAATAGTGGAATATTCATCTCTATGCAGGATAACACCCTCTCTTTTTTTCTAATGACTACTAGGGGTAGAGAACCTACGTATTAACCAGAACAAAGACGGCTTCACCTACTTTTAAAGTTTTCAAAATCACACCAATTAATTCTTTTGAAACACCAGCTTCTAGCACATTACTTCTTCATGTCAGAATGAAACCTAGCGGCAAAGGCTCGCTTTCAGAGCATTGACTAGAGACCAGGGAGAAGGCAGAGTTTGAAAACAGTGGCAGAAAGCCCAGTGTGAGAGCTGAGGACACCCTCAAGCCCAAGCCTCAAACCCCAAAGTGGGTCATTCTCCCAACTTTGCCCAGCACTGCCCACACAGCACATTTTAAAAAATTCGTTTTTTAAGATTAACTTTCTTCCACTCCCTGGTAGCCACAGAGGTTTCAGTAAGACACAACTGACATCTGACACCTGGGGCCATGCTCTCCCAGCTCAGGGGAAAGGGGGACAGACTCAGTGAGAAAGCCACACTAACAAGAGATGAGGGAGTCCTTAGGGAGGTTTTCTTGGTCATGTCTGCATTCCTTTGCTTCTTTTATTCCAAGAGCCGAATCAAAACCCCTGATACACCACAATGAGAAGACATGTGGATAGAATAACATATTCTTCACCTATTCCTCCACCCACTCCTACCTCATCATGCTTGGGCTCATCCAGCAAGAGAAACACTAATGGTGGGGATATGTCTGGGTCAGAGCCCAAGAAACAAAACACTTCCCCGTTGTTCTTGTTGGTTATCTTCTCTACATGTTTAGTATTCAGTGACTATTACACAGACAAAATGGCAGAGGTTCATACCTTCTTGACCAGTTTGATCAGAGTAGATAGACGCCACAAGCAATTGAGATTTAAAACCTCTTTTTCCTCAGTGGCAGGTGCTTGAAAATCATTTCTGAAATTATATGTTTATGATATATATACTTAAGCACCTTAACTCTTCACTTCACTTGTATAAACACCCTTTGCAAATACCATTTTCAGATGCTCTCCAGCCCTCCATCTCTACAGCAGTATCGGTTCTTTAAAAGCAGTTTAACCTGTTTTCAGGGACTTTTTTTTCCAGCTGTGTTCATTTGCCTTATTTTCTTTCCCTTTTTAAACCAGCCCTACTAAGCATAATCCTTTGTTGAATATTTGCCGGGCTTGGTCCACAAACATGGCCTCAGTTAGGACACCACCTCCATCTCTGCCCCTCCCCAGCCCTGTTACCAGGGACACGGCAGCCTGGGGAGCCAGCCTCATGGCCCAGAGCCCTCAACTGCCTGCCTGCCCGTGGCTCACCGTTGCGGACACAAATGCATGAAAAGGATTCTATTTATTCTCCCGAGAGTCCTCCAGCTGCAATAGTCCCTTCACATCACTAGACCATTTTTCTGTAAACCAAGGTATCTGTGCATGCTGGAAGCCCAAGGAACTCTGTGCATGCTGGAAGCCCTGTGTCAGCCACTGCAGCCCATTTGGCGGCCAGTTCAGCCAGAGGCCTCGGGGACAGCTGGTCATCTGACTGCCCTCCATTACGTTCCTCTGGAGAGAAAGCATCTTTCAAACAGCATTGTTTGGACACAAAAATAACACCCAACAAAACCCCCTAAAGATGATACAACTTTTTATGGAACTTCAAGGAAAGTTAAAAAAAATACCACAGCTTCTTTTTCTGGCTGTTTTCCTTTTCATTTGCTTCTTCAATTCAAAATATACTGCCTTCCATTTATTTCAAAATGAAAAATCAAATTAATTGTAAAGTACATCACTTAATGTTATCAAACTTATCAGTACCTCTCTTCAAATGTTGTAAAAGGAAGAGTTTATTAATGTGGAAAGCCCAGGTGTCAAACTGAAACCACTTTTTAAAAACATTTGGGTGCAATTCACTTTTAAATCTAAGAAGCTGGACTGTCCTTATCACATAAGGAAAAAAATTAACACCTGTTTTTTTCACTCAAAACTTCATATTAAAGCCAAACCTTTAAAACAGAAATTTAGAGAAGGTTTTAGGAAAGTAAACAATTTGTGACTTTATATTTCAATCTCCCTAAATTTAACCCTTCCTATGACCATTTAGATGTCTCCGCTATATAATTCCCCAACCTTCATCAGAGCATCCGCTGGTGCTAATTTAAGAACTAAAAATACTTGGTAAAGAGCTCCATGGTTTTATTTGTTTGTTTTATTTTGTTTAGCCTAACATCCAGAGGTTTTGAAGCATTTTTCTCACATTGCTAAACCCTATTGTTCTGTAAACCAGAAAAGACAATTATGGGGTTGGAGGAAGGGGGAGGGATGAATAGGCAAGAGCACAGAGGAGTTTGGGGGCAGGAAAACTACTCTGTATGCCTCCACGATACAGGTCTTTGTAGGTTTGTACAAGCCCACAGGCTGTGCACCAACAAAAGTGAACCCTAATGTAAGTAACAGACTTTGGGTGATTATGGTGTGTCAACATAGATGCGTCGACTGTAACAACCCATCAATGGGACCCATCAGGTGGGGGTGCTGACGTGGGGCAGGGGTATACATGCGTCTCTGTACCTTCCTCTTAATTTTGCTGTGAACCTAAAACTGCTACAATAAACTGTCTTGTAAAACAAAACAACTCCAATTACATTAAAAGAAGGAAATAAATCAGGGCCTTCAGATAAAGGTGATCCAAAAGGCAAGTGGATAGTCACCAAAGTGTCAGTGAGTACCTTGCTGTCCAGCTTTTTCATGGTGACTAGGTCCAGAGACTTCAGTGAATGGCCAGTAGGGGCAATGAAGTAGAGGCATGCGTGGATCCTGGTGTCGTGGTAGTTGAAGAGAGAACGTTTGATCTTCAATTCCTCTTGTAAGTAGGCTTCAAATTGAGCATCAATATATTCCACTATTGGCTTATAGCTAGAATGCAGAAGAATTTTTTTTTTTTTTTTAAACACATCTTCAAATCAGCATATTTCTAGCCTTCAACCTCTTGTGCAGCTCCATGCAGGCAGTCAAGTCTTCAATGGTTCCCTCTCCTAAGAGCTGAAGTCCCAGTTCCTTACCTGGGCATCCCAGGCCTTCCATCATCTGGTTCCTGAACATCTCTCCAGCTCCTCTCTCCCACTTCCTCCCTGGCTCACCATTTCTGTCCCAGTCATCACACACAGCTGCCTTCATGACCTGGTTCATGCTAACCCCCTACCCGGAACAGTCTCCTTCCTAGTATTCCCCTGGCTAACATTCATCCTTTAAAGCAGAGATTATAAATATGTGAACCATGCTGTCACTTCCCATGGAAGACATTACTAAGACATTGTGGCATTCTTTCCTGCTGGGCCAAAATGGAAGTCTCAAAATTTGTCTCAGTAAAGTGATTTTGACAGCCTCTACCAACTGATTGGCTTTGGCGCACAAAAGGAAAGTGGTTTTTGATTTCAGGCTATGGCATAACCTAGTGGGAGCTCTGCCCCCATGCTTTGTCCCATTCCTCCAGAGATGAGGGCCCCTCTGTGCTCTCATCTAGCCCAGTGCTCCTGGGCCATTATAGGCTTCAAGATTATTTCCAACTCTGAAATTTTATGATTTGAAGGTAAACTCTATATCCCTTTCTTCTCACCAAATCATAATTCAAATTTGTTTTGAATAATTATGTATGATTCTATTAGCAGACCATCATCATTAATAACATATTGGGAATATGCATTCAATAAACCATATGTTCTCCAAGGACGAAGCAGTACATTAGGTAGGTTGCTGTGGAAAAGCTATAAACTTTCAGGTTTCCAGGGACCTGCTCAGGAGAAACCAGTGTGAGCAGCAGTGAGATTGGGTTACTAGGAACACAATGGGTTAATTCTCCCCAAACCTATTACCTTGCTGAGGAATGACTTACACTTTAAGAAAAATAAAAACCTTTCAACACTTTGCTCCCCCAACTCATATATTAAACTGAAATCCTTAAGGGAACAACAAATCTTTGAAATAAGGATGACAACACACACTCTAAGAGAAAAAACAAACAAAACAAAAAACACATTTATAACCAAAAACCAAAAGCACTCAGAAAACGGTTTTTGATATTTTTCTTTGGTCATTCATTACAATCCACTGATTCAATCTGAGCAGACAAAAACTCTAGCGGTTAAAAGAAAAAGTAGGATACACCAGTAAGTAAATAGGACAAAAGAAATCCCAATAAATTCCAATAGAAAGAAGGAACAAGTGAGAAGTTTCTTCTATGTTTTCCACTTTCAAAATACAAGCGGGTGTTCTGAAGCAACAGTGATAATATTATAGGATGGTGGTTAGAAGCATGGATTCAAGACAGATGGACTCCAACCCCACAACTTACAGGATATGTAACTTTGGGCAAGTTCCTAAACCTCTCTGTCTCCATTTCCTCATAAGTAACTCAAGGACAAAAAAGTACCTATATCAGAGAGCTACTGTGACAAATATGTGAGCTAACATATGTAAAGGCCTAGCACATAAAAGATATAACTATTTCACAGTAATAATAATTTTAAAAAAGCAACAACTAAGAGAAAAGCAAGCTTGACTTTTGAGAAAGTTGGGGGTGGCAGGGAGGAACCTTACACTCACTCAGTTCCATGGTAACCATCCTGCTACTGTGCTCATGCCCTGTAGGGAAGTGGACTGGGCCACTCCACCGAGGTTCACCCATGCCAGCCAAGAGCCTGATCTTCCAGTCTCCTGACACTGAGGCATGTGTTTGGGGAACCAGGCTCTCTCTCCAGCACCCTCTTAGGAAAGGAAAAGCAGCTCACAAGCAATTGCTCCTTCCTGCCTCACTAGTTCCTGATTTTTAGCTTCTCAGCACCTCCTCCCAGCAGTGGTCCAAATAGGTTTCTGCTTTCTATTAATTTCCCTGTTGCCTCTGGTGTTGATTCTAATCCTCCAAGATTATAGGAGGTATAACATCTCTCCTTTTCCAGTGAGGCATGTTTTCTGCACTAGATTCAATATACCCAAAGAAACTTTTTGTTCTCCTCTTATACCTTGAATTCTTTCTGCCTTCCCCTGTCAGGGAGTTCTGGCCAATCATCCAATCTCCGTTTTTTCCCTTTATGTGATCTCCCTAGAAAATTCCATTTATTCCTGTGTTTTACTTACCATCTAAGTGATGATAAATCACAAATTTCTGCTTGTAGCCCAGATCATCCACCCAAGTTTCAGCCCCATCCATACAACTGCTTACAAGATATCTGCATTGGCTCTTCTAAATGTGTCCAGGATGGGACTCTTCATCTTGCCCCCAAACCATCTCCCTGTTTTCCTTAGCTTGGCGAATGGCACCTCCATCCATACCAATCAGAGACCTCCTCTTCTACTTCCTCCACACAATCCAGCGTGAAATTCCACCAATTTTACCTTCCAACTATTATAAACAAATTAAAGAAACGTATTCCAGGAGAACTATTTACCAAAATCATTATTCCCTGTGTTTAAGTCAGCCAGTGGTTTTGTATTCCCCTTCACAATCCTTTAAACAAATTACCTGCCCCTCTTCTACTCCTTTCCACTTCTTATCTACATCCAGTCATAAAGATAAGGAGGTTTAATCCCAATTTTGCCTTTTGATAGTTTCCATTTTATAGAAAAGACACCCATCTGGTTTTTGTTTGGCCAATTCCAACTTCTCTGGGTTTCAGCCATACAAAGCAGGGGAAAGTGAAGGAAGGCAAATCATATGCAGTATTTACATTCTCACATCATTTCCTTTTCAGGCATGGGGATGGTCCTTTTTACCCACAACTCATTTCTTTTCATATACCTCCAGCCACAGAATTCACAACAAAATACAGAGGTTGACCTAAAACTGATGGGAGAAATATTTTATGCAATGTTTTCTATCCACCCAAGTTACCCACTGACCATTCTTCCAGAAGAACCAATGGCATTGTTCAGAGAGTGACTCTCCATTTTACATACGGCCAGATACCTACCATTCATATATTTTTCTCTATCTTGCTGTTAGTGAAAGTTAGTTTTCCTCATCTCTCAACTACCTCCCCAACAGAAAGGTGGTAAAAACAGAAATTAAAGACCAAATGGTCTACTTCACTACCATTTTATAACTCTGATATAAAGATTTTGTGAGTTTGAGGAGTTCAATTATCCATGATTTTCAGGGCTAATAATCATCACAGTTAGCAATATGCCATTGATATTCTAGCTCCCATCTCCCAAATGTTGGGCAAATGAATTATTCTATTTCCAGTTCTATGACAAAACTTGGTTTTCCTTCTCCAGACCTCTTTGCTTCTTCACTGGAAAGTACAGACAGCAAAACAAGGAAGCCCTTAAACCATGAAGAGTTAATCATGCTATTAAACATAACAGGAAACCTTACCAGATCTCTCTTCCTGCCCCCTTCTAGCTAGCTCAGTCCCAGGCAGATACTCATGCAGGAATGCATGCTGACATGACTGAAGCCTATATAAACAAGCTGGGACATTCTTGAAGTCCTGCATTCATGGCAGAAAAGCTTGCCTCATCCCCAAAGTAGTAAAAATAATCATGGGTTTAGAGAAACGGTATATTGCTTCCCATATGATTACATATCAATGCAAAAATGCATACCTCACATCCAATTCTTTTATGGAATCAGATTGTCCAAAAAAAAAATTTTTTTTAAGACAATAGTCACTTGGGTTTGGAGTCAACAGTGTCAACAATGCCTTCTGGGGCACAGAGTTCTAAATGCCATTTAAAGAGGTTATGCAACAGCTGTCAAGAAATTTCAGAAGAAAAAAAAAATTTGGTATCTAGGTTAGGTTAATATCATACTTCCTCTCTTCTAAATCTCCTTGGAAACTATTATTTGACCCAAATGAGTCAGATAATTTCTTAAAGGGACCTCCAGCTGCAAATATGAGAATTGGTATTGTAGTAGCCACTTGGCTATTCAGTGCTGGCCAGTGAAAATCCACCAGGCTAAAGGAAAATCCCCACTTAGGGGACAGGCAATTCAGTGGCAACACTGAGGCAATGAGCCTGAGCGGGAAGAGCAAATGGAATCTTAGCAGCAAGATGCTGGCAGATGTTCTCATTCCTGCAGGAAGGGACCCTGAAAAGGTCCAGTTACTGCCTTCCAATCAGAGTGCACAAACATAACATTCTCTAACCCCAGAGAGAAACCTATGTAGGTTGGAGAGATGGAGATACATCTTGCTCTGAGTACACTGTGATTGCCCAATGACCAGGAACCCTGGCTCTCTCCCCAGCTCCCACAATGCACCTGTGCTCTTTTTCTTGTTGCCAAGGCTTTCCCCTCATCTATTTCACTTGGCATCACAATCAGCCTTCAGGCAGTAACCTCTCCATCATTCCTTGGCATTGAGGTCATAAATGAAGAGCAATAGCCCAGCTGCAGGGTCTGAGCTTAGCTGTCCCCACCCCGCACAATGTACAGATAGTTCACTTTGACCAGATGCAAAATAAAACCCTTCTCACTACATGTAACAATTGCTCCTGTTATTACAGGACAATGTTTATTGAAGAGCATTTAAATTGCTCTATAGATAAAATAGAGCTCAGTGCTCAGCTAGAGAATGAATTAAATATTTCTTCCTAATTACTATGGTGCCCATATACATCAGGGATACTTAAAATATCTCTAGGCAATACACACACATTCTAGATTAAAAAAATAGTTCAAGTTCCTCTTTACAAAACACATACATATAATACATACCATTTTGGAGAAAAAAATTTTTAAAGAAAAATCCCTGGTACTAATAAAATTTCTGAGCCCTAAGCAAACATAACTTATTGATGTGGTGTTTTACTCCCTTAATGTTGTCACTGCACGAAAATGTCTCTGGAAGCCTCCTTCTAGAATCATCTTTGGGCCTGGGAAAATTTTAACTTTCTCTGACTTCTTTTGAAAATGAATACAGTATTCAAAATAGTCCTAAGACACTTGATGTTGAGAATGATGAATAGGATGGATGATCTCGAGGAGTGTGAACAATATTTTGGGACTGAGGTTAACCTATGGGTTGAGCACCAGGAAGTTTTAAGATTAACAGCTTCTCTCAATAAAGGCATATAGCAACTCAGAGAGCAGAGTCAAACTTACTTGGCTTTATAAATTGAGTATGTGTTTTCTAAAAATAAAAATAAAAATAAAACCTTACTGTATTATAATTATATCTTCATGTTTATGTGAACCAGTTTTAATGAATGAATACATAAGATTGATTTACCAGGTAGTAGCCTCTATCTACACACAAACTATTGGAACAAAATTCTTAGAAAGTATTTTATTTCTTAAGCAGCTTAAACACATCTTTTCTTCCACATATATGGATTATTGTATACATTACTTTATTAGCTTAACAAACTCCACTGGATAGAAAGGGAAAGTTTAATCCAGCTGACCTCAATTCCCCATTAGGATTGACTGAATCCACAATCATTACTCAGACTCGATTTGACAATTCTGCACCAGGCATGCTGCCCACCCCTTTAGCAGCCTACAGAAAGACCCAGACACTTCACAGAAGACTCAGTGCCTCACACCAAGCACTCACACCAATAGCAAGATCTGTGCCAGCCGGAAATCAAGATTTTTCCAACAGATCTTCCATAAAAATGCTTTCTTCACTTTGAGGTTTTAGGAGCTAATACCACTTTGACCAAAGACATCAAAATACAGGAATACCCCCCTATTATTACCATACCCCTCTTCCAGGCCTTGCCTTTCACAGCGTCCTTCCTTAGGCCTCTGCCTAAGAATAGGACTGAATACAGGATCACACGGGAAGAGACCTCAGAGATCGTCTGGTGACATTCCCTTAAAGTGAGATAAATTGTCAAGGTCCCATAACCTGTCAATCGCAGAATCCAGGCTCTAACTCAGGTCGCCTAAATCCTGAGCTGTGGATTCTTTGGCAGAATCTCATCAGCTCTCAGTTTTCATTCAAAATCTGTAAGAATTTGGGGGTTAAGTCAAAATCCCAATGTGCCTCAGGGACTAGGAGAGTTTGGCAGATGCTTTTTTGAATTCCTGACTCTTTAATGCCTTCTTATTTTGCAGAGTTGCAAAACAAACAAACAAAACAAAAACAACGCATTTCCCAGATTCTTGCAGCTAGTATTCTAGATGTAATTTAGTTTCTACCATACAGAGATGCAGCCACACAAGACCCGGAAGCAGGGAGTGAGGAACACACAGCAGAGGCCACCGTTGTTCTCCTTGCAAGGGATGGGGAAGGCAATAAACATCATCCTGTAACACTGTCCCAACTCTAGGACAGAACTGGTGGAGGTTCTAAACACCTCCCCTCAGCATCACAGGTACCAGTGGCAGGTGACCAGTGGCAGGGGTTTCTGCTAACTGTCCTGTTGGGTCATTGAGTGTTTCTCTAGATTGCTTTTCCTGCTGGGAAAGGTCCCAAATCTAGTTCCATGACCCTGCTGGAAAAATGCCATAAGCTAATGTATTCCTAAGAAATTCCTTTTTTCCTTACACGAGCTAGAATCAACTGTGTTGTCTCATTCTGACCTCGGGGAAGAACATTCTAAGAAAACTTCTCAGAGGAAAAGAATGTCTTATCTTTTAGGCAACAGAAAATCAGCCCCATAATTAGTGAACATTTTTAGCCTTTGAATTTACCCAGGACAAGTCCTGCTATCTCCTGATCCATTTCTATCCCCACAAAATCCCAAAACGTACCTGTCATCTTTGTTTATCTGGTCTCCAAATCCCACAGTGTCAACGATGGTTAACTTCAGCCGTACATTGCTTTCCTGAAGCTCATAACTTCTGGCTTTTAACCGGACACCTGGTTCATTGTGAGTAGCTGGGTCACTTTCAAATTTGGTGTTGAATAAAGTGTCCATTAACGTGGATTTGCCGATGCCGGTCTCACCTACGTGGCCACAAGAGAGACATCAGAGAATGTGTCTGTCAATGCCTCTCAGACATCAGTTCAATTCATTAGGAATTTCTTATATTTGTAAAAAAATTTTAGAAGTCAGTATCACCAGAAATCCCACTATGAAAAGATAGTTCTTTACCTATGTGATCAAATATCTCCCTAGAAAAGTCTTAATGAATTCCAGAAACCAATTAGCATAAAAGATCTTGTACTTACAGGTCAGGATGCTGTTCTTAACCTCTATATAGAGAAAAAGAACCTGTAAGCTTGCCTGTGGTCAGTTTGTACATTACAAAGACATAAACTGTATCTCTTCTTCTCCTAAATGTTGATGTGTGAAGTTATAGAACTTTAAAAAATACTCTATTGTTTCTGATACCAGGAAAAAAAGACTGATCTCATTTATATTATCTGATGTCACCAAATTACCTGATACCATCTAAAGCTGAAACGAATTACATTTTTCAAAACAACACTCTTGACAATTACAGCAATAATAACAAATCCAGCTAAAGTTACTGAGAGCTTACTTTGTGCCAGGTCCTGTAGCAGGGCCTTCCCATGCATTATCGCATTTAAATCCTACTACTGTCCTCCATTAAATAGGTTTCCTTCATTTTACAGATGGGACAGTAAGGCCTAACTATGGTAAAGGGTGTTGTCTAAAGTCACATTGTTATGTGGCAGAGTCAGGGTTCAAACCCAAGTTTGTGTGGTTCTAACACCTACACTCAACCAACACAGCATCCCGACTTTACTATTATAGAGAAACCGACGGCCTGATCTTTCCTAATATTAGTTATGCATCTGTGTGAATCCTCCCTATTATTTCCATTTTTCTTTCTTTATTCAACTGGAATCAAGATGGGAAAGATTTATTACATAGTTTTCCCAGTTTCAAGGTGATATCTGTGACAATGAGACTAAATGCAGTTGAATGACTTCCAACAACGGCCTTGTTAATTCACTTTGTTAGTTAAATATGTGTTTATCGCAGCTCTAATGTGTACAAAGAAGAGTGGCAGGGACTGGTAACACTACTCGAATCAAAATGATGAGACCCAAATGTGGAGGGAGCAATGAAGAACGTGAGCTAGGCCTCCAAAATCATGCCAAGCAAAATTCCCTCTTTTTTTTAATCTTTAGTTTTGAGAGAGAGAGAGAGAGAAGAAAGAAAGAAAGAAAGAAAGAAAGAAAGAAAGAAAGAAAGAAAG